>NW_019238188.1:8890-60738 GCF_002742605.1 Olea europaea var. sylvestris | reverse complement strand
TTCGCTTTATTTTTATCAAGTTCAATCCCTCTCTTGTGTACTAAGAAACCAAGAAAGTTCCCTGCATTAACACCAAATGCACACTTCAAGGGATTCAACTTTAGCTTATATTGCTTCATTCGTTCAAACGAACATCTTAACTGTTCGAAATGGTCCTCTTCTTTAATGGACTTGACTACTATGTCGTCTACATACACTTCAACAAACTTGCCTATTATGTCATGAAAGATTAAATTCATTGCCCTTTGATAAGTTGCCCCTGCATTTTTTAGGCCGAAAGGCATAACCACCCATTCAAAACATCCTAGAGACTCAGGGCATCTAAAGGCAGTTTTGTGTATATCTTCTTTAGCTATATAAATTTGATTGTATCCTGAATACCCATCCATGAAAGAATACATGACATGTCCGGCAGTTGAATCTACTAAAGAATCCACCGTGGGCATTGGATACTCATCTTTGGGTGTGGCTATGTTTAAATTCCTAAAGTCTATACACACCCTTAGTTTACCATTCTTTTTTAGTATTGGCATGACATTGGACAACCGTTCGACATATCTGGCTGTTCTAATGAAACCTGTTTTCAATAATCGCTCTATCTCTTTCTTGATTTCAGGGAGTACATTGGGAGCAAAACGTCTAGGAGGCTGCCTATGAGGTTTAAAGTTAGGCTTAGTTGGTAACCTATGTTCCACCAAGTCTCTATCCAAACCAGGCATTTGTTCATATTCCCAAGCAAAACAATCTTTGTACTCTTTTAACAAAGCGATTAATTTGTTACTAACCTCTTGGTCGAGCATTTGGCTGATAAAGGTTGGGCGATCTTCTCCTTCATTGCCAATATTTACTTTGATCAGAGGGTCTTGTGCTTGAGCGTATCCAGGTTTAGCGAACCGCATTACTTCGTCGTCCAATTCCCTTGTAGGTACTTCCTCTTCTAAACAGTCCACCTTGTTGACTTCTCGGCCAATGCTTTGCTCTAACTCGAATACTGCCAATTTATCCTTCAGCGCTTTTAGGGCAGTCTCTTCTTTTGCCTTGTCATTGCATTCCTTATTGAAAGCCATCAGTCTGGCTTTGAAGGCCTGAATATCGGCCATTTGCTTTTGTAACTTAAAGTCTATTCAAGACTCCTTAATTATTCTTTTGCCAATTACTGGCTCTTCCAGGGCCACTATATTTGGCCTCATCTGTTTGAACATCTCAGTGAGTGCGTCCACTGAGAATGGTTCTTCGCTTTGCGCGACAACCTGAGTTTCTTCCCCATCTTATACTCTCTGACAGGTCCATAGTTTCCTTCGTACATGAACTTTTCCACCGAGTTTGCTTCTGCGACAAAAGGCCTATGATCGGCATGTACCACCTCTGCTTCGCCTTTATCATTCCAAAAGATCAGGCACTGATGGAGCGACGAGGGTATACAGCGACTTCCGTATATCCAATCTCTTCCTAGGAGCACGTTGTAACTAGTAGGACCATCTATTATAAAGAAGACAGTGGTCCTAGTAGTCGTCCCTATAATTATGTCCAATGGCTAACTCCCTTAGCTGAAGTTGCTCCTCCGTTGAAGCTAGTGAGGATGACTTCTGTAGGAATCATGTCACCCTCTGTCTTTGCGAACTTCCTCATCATCCTAGATGGAATGGTGTTTATAGCTGCTCCATTGTCGACAAGCACTTTTGCCACTAGGACGCCGTTAACTAGAGCTTTAACGTATAACGGCCTCAAGTGCTTAGTCAACTTCATGGCTGGCCGTTTGAAAATAACCTTTTCGGCAGCCTCTATTTCTACTTCTTGCTTATTTTCTGTCGAATTATCCCCCTGTGATAAGTCGACGTGCAGTATATCACGCTGATTCTCTGTCTCCTGAATTTCCTTCTTACTTTTTTCTAATGCTTCCTCATCAGTTATCCAACCTATGGGAGGGGACATTATTCTTGGAGGTGATCCATACTTTTCAGAGCGAGGCACTCTCTTCTTCCTTTTGGGTGTTCCATACAGTACGTAGAAATCGAAAGGACGCCCAGATAGCTCCCCCAACAAGTCTACTTCGCGAACTCCCTCTTGATCTAGTTGCTTAAACAGAGTATTGCGCGATACTCCTCTCTTTTTCCTTTCTGCTTCTAAGTCAATTTCTTCTTCAATGTCTGTCATCCCATCGTCCTCCTCATCGTTGTAGGCCTCTCTAGAGGTCTGGCCTTCTTCACATACCAACACGCAAGCTTCTTCTTCGTTGTCTTCCTTCTCTTCTTCTTTTTCTTTATTCTTGAATTCATTGGCCAGTAGGTAATTATTGGCCACGACAGGAGGCAACGCACCAAATTGGATAACAAGGGGCTGATCTAGATCTTCTTCATCCCTTCCGCCTCGCTCAAACCTTGATCTCCCAGAAGAAGTTTCTGGCAGTTCATTCATTGATTCATCTGTACCGGTCTCTTCACTATTTTTGAGGACATTTTGATTTGCTACCTTGAATAGTTTAGGCGCTTTAGGATGTGGCATTCCCTGTTGCTGCCTCATCATCCGTCCGTAGTTTCGTTGGAAACGCCTTTGTTGGGTCCTAGTCATCTCATCGAAGGGTATTGCCCTTCCTGCACTGTACTGGAATGAATGCCACACATTTGGCCGGCGAGGTTGTGGCCTGAATGTTCTTCCATTATCTACTGGCCTGAACTGCCTCTCAAAAGGCGGTCCTCTATAGAATGATGTACCTCGCCCTCTACCAGGCTGAATGTGTGGGAAGAAGGTAGGGCGATGAGGATGCTGCCATGTCCCTGGCTTCTCTGTATTTCCATTCACTTCTCTTTTACACCTTGCACATAGGACGTCTTCGTCCTTTTTTGGTTCTTTCCCCTTGATTCGTTCAAAGATGCTGGGATGTGGTCTAGGATCTTCTTCTCCATCATCTACGACCAACTTGAATTTTGGTAACTTGTTTTTGAATCCAGATGTTACCATGTTTACTCCAAGTGGCTGTGGGAAAGGATTCTCGTCCACTGCCATCTTTTTCTTATCATCGAACGTAATTCGTCCTGATTCAATGGCATCCTGCAATACATGGCGAAAAACTAAGCAATTGTTAGTCAAATGTGACCATGCATTATGCCATTTACAATATTTTTTTCCCTTAATTTGTTCAGGGTTTGGCAATTTGTGCTTATCGCTCAACTTTATCTGCTTATCCCTATATAATTTATCGAATATAAGGTCAGCTTTCATCACGTCAAACGAGAACGTTCTAACCTTTATGTTTCCATCCGTTATGGGCTCATCTTTGCCCGATGATCTAGGCTTGGCCATTATGGGACAAGTATATGTATCCCCTTTGACCAATTCGGCCAAACACATTTCGGCCTGATCGTATGACTCGTCGTCGATGGTATGAACGTCAAAATTTGGGTCTTTGTAATAAGTCCCTTTACTAGAATTTTTCATTTGTTCTTCCTCTCTTATCAGTCGCTCATACCTAATCACATTCGCACTCAACTGGAAAATGTCAGGAAATTCCTTGTCCTGGAACTTCTTTTTTAAATCAAAGCTCAAGCAGTCTTGAGCGATCTTGACAAATTCTTTTTCGGGCAGAGGTACAAAACACTTGCTTCTTCCTGTCTTGAACCTTTGGAGAAAACATTCTGCCCATTCATTTGGCATTTGACGTAAATTCGTCAAGTCGGCCAAAATGATTTCAGACTCAGTTTTATAAAACTGAGCGTGAAACAACTGTTCCAATTGCTGCCATGTTTGAACAGAGTTCGCTGGCAAGTTGATGAACCAGGAGAAAGCTACTCCTATTAACGAACTAGGGAAAAGTCTCATTTTATGGTAATCGGTTACATCACCACTTTGCAATGTGAATCGCCCTATGTGTTCTAGAGTAGACACCTCTCCTAAACCGGTAAACAACGAGAATTCTGACACTTTGTATCCTCTAGGCCATGGATATGCTTGGTCTACCCAATCAGGATATGATTTTGTGTACGTCGGCCTAATGACGGGACGCACCCCAAAAGCTATCTGATCCTGTACGATTTCCATAATCTAGTTCCTCAACATGACGTTGGGGTCATATGGAATCCCTACAGGTTGGTTAACCGGTTGATTTGCATGAGGCCTGATGTTTGGTCCTTGATTGGCAACAAAATTACCATGATTAGGGCCATTACCATTAGCCTGAACATCTATTCCCTCATTACCACGTGGAATATTCTGTCCATTGTTTAGGACATTATCTCTCACGTTTAGATTACCCCCCAAGTTAGGCATACCACTACCATTGCTTTGATTTGGCACTGTAGTACCCCCTTGGTTTGAAGTAGAGGGACCAGAAAGCGGTTCTACCCCTTGATTCGGATTTAGGACTGAGGGATTATGTCCCACGATCGTCCTAGTTTGAAAGTGATTTGTAAGAGGTATAGCCGGTTGACATATTTGGCCTACTAACTTATTCATTGTTTCGTTCAACGTCTTTAGTTGTTTGGCCATGTTGTCATAGTGTACATTCCCATTTTGTGTAAATCTTTCCATATTATGAATACTTCGAAGATTTACCTGTTTAACGACGTCTTGTGTGAGTTCTCCAAGTAATACACGCATGGTTCGAGGACTCAACTCCGTCATTGGTTCGTACCGACTGTTACTGCTCTGATTCTGTCCATCTGTCCGTGGAGAGGCATGCTGCTCCTCATATCGCTCGATCACAGACTGGATTCCTCCCTGACTTGCTGCTTCCTTATCGGATCTCTGAGGCATATTGTTTCCCCTTTTGTACTTTCAACACCTAACACCACTGTCCCACTGGGCGTGCAAAATTATTTCGCGCGGGTTAGTTGTTAACAATTAAAAAGGATCAGACGATTGTGTAAGGGACAAACATTTTGAGACAAAGTCCCAAAAAGGGGTATTCTTTTATTGGCGATGACTTTACAATTGGAAATGAAAAACAACGTGCCTCCAAGGGGCGCAAGCACACGAGTTACTGAAAGGAAAGTGTTTAAATCTAAAAACTAAGGAAATGAAAATTATATGTTCTCTGTTCGAGAGTTTTGGATTCGGTCCTTTGCTTCTATGTCCTTTCTTCCTTTTATACTTTATGGACGATCTCTTTGTGATCAACTGCTATAAAAACAGCTTGATTATCCTATAACTGCCCACTTTCTTCGTAATGGCCAGTTTGTCATGAAAACTGTCTTTTTTAACTGCTGTCATTACTCTTCATCGTTCAACCGCTTTCGATTGAGTTCCTTGAATCGTGGAACGTGATAGGGCTGCTTCAATAACTGTTTTGATAACTGCACTTCTTGATAACCACGACGCATTATGTTTGTTAAGACCTTGGGCGACTTGAAGGTTTGGACGAGAATAGAGTAACAGTTCTGGGCGACTGTATGACACTCCATTCGCTCAGATTCTGGGCGACTTGCAAACTTGGGCGATGACGTTACCGCGTTCTTGGGCCTCCTTATTTAGGCCTTCATCTTGATTTGTTCGATTGGGTTTCGTTCTTTGGGCTATCTGATTTGGGGATCCTCCAATTGGGCTTCACTCCTTGGGCTGTTCGATTTGAGCTGAATTTTTATGTGTCAACAGATTCTAATATCGCGCATGTGCACAAAGGATGTCATACATTTACACAACCAGTATAGCATCCAATCTTCATCCAACCATCATCAACAAATGTTACAGTCATTACTCAAGGAAAGGTAATGATTTAATTGATGTATTTGACATTGGTGAATTTATTCTTGTTTGCTTAGTAACCTTCATATTTGACAGTGTTAAATATGTTGTTGAATTTCTATCAACTTCTACCATACCAGGACAGCACAAACATCTGATAATTAATGACAACAGGATTGACATACGAATCTGGTATATGTTTGTTCTATATGGAAATAGTTGTGATGTTTGACAAAAAGTTTTGTTCTATAGCTTGATGTATTCGTAACTTTCTTTGCTTACAGGAAATAGTTGAAATATTCAACACGAAATGGGACAAAACTTACTTCAACTATAGATTGGCTTCGAATTTCAAATCAAATGCACGTAGTCCGAACTTAAAATATCTTATGTTTCGAGACACATATGTAACAAGATCATGAATTTAAATTCGTAGTTCGTCTTATCATGTTTGATTCACTTATGTTGGATTTCATTTTCAAACAGTTGATTTGGAGATATATATTTGTTCTGCATTAATTATTCTGGTGGTTGATATTTGATATTCAACTGTGATGTATAGACTCTTAAGGTGCCCACTTGATGCTGATTTTTGCTATATATGTTGTCAATAGGTATCATCTTGTAAATAAGAACTCAATTCATTTACATGAGATTAAACAGAATCCAAATCATTTAACAAACCCAAACAATAAGAATTGAAATTCTATTGCTTGGCAACAACATCAAGGGCTATAATGCACTCCTTCAAGCATAGCAAATTCTGTACCTTCAATTAGCAGTTCGTGTGAACCGCTATCAAGCTATTGACAATATTTTTACATTCCCACATAGTTATGAGTATTCTAGTACAGTATCTTCAACAGACATTGACAATATTTTTATAATCCCACATAGTTAGCACTATACAAGTGCACTATCTTCGAAAGTTACATAACAATTACCGCAAATCCATAATACTTAAGCCTGGGCCTTCCCCTTTGTTATCGACTTCCGCAGTTGCTTTATTCTTGCAGATTGTCACCTTGACAGAAAGTTTAAACTCTTGCTCATTGTTTAAGCAAAGACTGGATTCGAACATGCCGGTAACATCTGCAACTGATTCGTTCATTGCAGCATTAGTTGACGTCGCACTATCTATACTTAATTCACAGTTGTATTCACCTTCTCCAACCCATTCCCAAAAACCGCATTTGCCACCGCAGCCATTGAACAACTTTTCTTTGTTTGAAGACTCCTTCTCCATCTCAAAACACTTTACAAACACATGTTTACACCGCTGGCATAAGCGTTTCTTCGGGCAATCTGCAAAGATGTGCCCCTTCACCTATTGCTATGACACACTCCATGATTCTTTCCTGTCATTCTGAGATGTAAACCAACCACATTAATCTAAATTAATACAGTGCACTAAGATATGCGAAGTAATAGCTTGATAGGTGTGACAAAATGTTACAAATATTCTCACAATGAATTTTCTTAGCAAGATTAAACATGTTGTATGATTTTCGCTATAAAATCAAAGATTTTTTTTTTTGAAGCATTTCAATTTTTTTTTTCACTAGAACATAAATAGCTATGCTACAAATGGTCAGAACACGAGAAATTGTGCTTCTAAACTTTTTTTTTCTTTTTCCATCATTTCAAATTCAAGCATTATAAAGATATCTTCCATGTACACAGTCAATTTACGATGAATAGATATTCAACTCTACTCCTATCAATTCCTGCCTTAAACCAGGATAAGGTACTTGCTGATAACACCTCATTTATGTGAACAAGATATCTCACTTCTTCGACAGCTTATTCTGGATATAAATTGTTCATTGCGAAAGTTGAAGTAGCATATCAAAGTCGGGGTTATCAAAGCCTTCTAAACCCCATTAACGCACCCAAGTTACCAAAACAGAAAACTTACCCAAACTTAGCTGCAGCTTTCGCCTCACAAGACGTCATCGGAGATGGATATAAATTTGCAACTGATTGGTTAATGAACAAAAGTTCCACAAGAGCAATGCACCGGTGAACGGCGTGTGAATTTTGGAAAGACAAGTTTGGTGTCGGTTAGTTTAACGTCATAAATGGGCCGATTTTGAATATATTACCCGTTTGTTTTTCTTTTTGGTTTTCCAGTTCAGTTTTCAAAATTTTTTAACTTGTCACATCATCCTGTCATGGACCATGTCAAATACATTGTTCATGTAGCGCGATTGTTATAATTTAATGTTACATCGTCATCCCAAATTTATGTTTAAAATGTTATTGCACTGAATTGTTATGTAACAATGCCCTTAAGTTCGTATAGCTAGCAAGACGAGTCCATTTAAAATTTGTTCATGTATTATTATGTCAAAATAGAAGCTACAAAATTGTGGTTGTTAAGGGACAAATTTCAAATTGGCTAACAAAGAAGGACGCACTCCATAGGCGTCGGGATTGAGTAAAGAAATTGCCCTCCATATAGAAAATAATTTATATAAATTATTTATAAATTTGTTCAATTTGATTTAGCACATTTATCTTATCAGTTGTCGTTGCTATATATCTCCTGTTAGCAATACGATCTATTCAAAATCAAATTCACATGTAAAAATTTCAATAACTCCCATTTTTAAAGCAAATTCAAATTCAAAATAAAAAATTCCAACATGCAAGATGGACTTGAAACCTAGATTATTTCAGTGAGCACTCAGCCACATAACCAGAGCGTGAGACACACGCTCCTTTTATTTGATTGAATTATGAGTTAATTTCACAAATGGTACTGAAGTTCAAGAAAAACTTAAAATTGATCATCAAAGTATCTTTCTTGACCTAGTTAATCACCAACACTTACATATTTGGTCGTCGGATTATCACTATATCCAGCACGGTAGATGTTAAACCTTATTTTGACTAACGAACATCAAATTCATCGATTTCTTCAACTGACCCCTACTTTAGCCAGACTTATATTAGTTAGGATTTGTTTGACAATCATAATTTTGGAAAAATAAAGTTTTGAATACTGATTTTTAGGAGAATGTTTAATTAAAAAAAAAGAAAAATTTTGAATTTATGTGTAGAAATATTATTTCGTAGACGTGTGGTTATAAATGAGTATGTAAAAAAAATAGTTTGAAAATAATGGTTGTCAATTAGGGGCTTGATAATGAAAATTGGGTCAAAATTAAAAGGAATATTTTGTTTAAATTCGAGGTTATATCTCTTAAGAATCATATTTCATTTTGAGTATATGTATTTCTATGAATTACCCTCAGCCAATATTTTAACTTACTAACCAAATGATCCATAAAAATAATTTAAGGACCAATTTCGAGTTTTAATTGAACTTTAGTGACCATTTGTGAATCAACTCGTCAAATTATCCGCCCCTTGTAACATCAAAATATATCAACGTCGGATGCCGGGAAAAGCCATAATTCCCTCATTTCTCCGCCGCCCTCGTCCCCGCTCCTCCGTCTTTCTCCGGCCCATCCTTCCCCTCACTTTCAGATCACCGCCGGCTTCATAATTTGGCAAGAATCCATGGGGAAACATTCGTGAACAAGTCAGCCAAATCGATGTTAACCCCCTAAATTTCACAGTTTTTATAAATTCAGAAATGCCGGAAACGTGTTTCCTGGCTGCAGAATTTTCTTGTTGAGAATTATAGTTTGAATTGTGAATCATTATTAATAATGAGGTCATCATCGATTTGGCCGGAGAATTCCATCGCCGCTCCCCCATCGACGTCCAGTTCCCAGTCGATCCTTCCTCCTGCGGGACCCACTCCCCACACGAATTCTGAGCGAAGGTTATTTTTTTAAATCTAATTTCACCGAAATCTCGTTGCTTTCAGAATACAAAGATCTGGAATTTGATTACTTTTGAAGGATTTTATTCTTTTCTTAGCTGAATTTTGGATCTTTTGTTTAGTTCAAACGCAATTGCCAAAAAAAGTAAAAAAATTTTATGTTTTTTTTTTTTTTTTTTTTTTTTTTTTTTTTTTTTTTTTTGGGCGTGAATGGTTGCTAATTGGATATAATATGCTATGTGCCACTTGTAGTAATGTATTTCAACTGTTAGCTTTGAGGGAGGTGTCTCCACGTACAAAGCGATCCCCCAGATGCTTCTGGGGAGACACTTCAAGATGTCAGCTTGAATCCTCTGGATTAAAACGTGAAGCAGGGAAAGATGCAAGACAAGAACTTCTTTCATGGTATCTGTCATGTCTTCTGCACTATTTCGTAATATCTTAATGATGTTTCACGTCCTTGTAAACTTGTTAATTTCTTGAAATCTTTTACTCTAAATACTCCAGGGTAGAGGCACAGTCATTGCTACATTTATCAGCCAAGTATTGTTCACTGTTACCTCCACCCAGGTCAACCATAGCAGCAGCTTTTAGTCCTGATGGGAAAACACTTGCTTCTACTCAGTAATTATCCTTCCCTCCCCCCCTCCCCCCGCCCCCCCTCTCATGCATACACACGTACTAATTTTTTTATTTTAAAATCATACCGAGTTCTTTTGATTTAGTTTTTGCAAAAAATTTATTATATTCTATGTTTGCAGTGGAGATCATACTGTAAAAATAATCGACTGCCAAACTGGGAAATGCTTAAAGGTGTTGAGTGGTCATCGGAGGACACCTTGGGTGGTAGGCTCTCTTCTGAAACTTTACATATTGATTTCATCAGTTTGTCTATGATACTACTACCATGAAGGGATGATTTGGTAGCTCTTCTTGGGAGATCAATTTGACTCTTAACCCCATAGAGGTAAATAAATGGGAAGTTAGAGAAGAAGAGAAACAAGAGGGTAGCATATACAACTATGTGAATAAATTCTTATAAAATTCTTATCACTTCTGACTAATGATATAGAAATTTATTCAATCTTCTATTCTGTAGAGTATGTACCTTAATGTTCTATTGATAACGTGTTACAAAGTGTTAGACCTCTATTTTGATCTGCCTCTGACAATAGATTTTTCACGTAACAGATAATTGCTTGGTTGCATCGTTTTGTTTAGCTTAAATTTCACCAATTTATTTGATGTGTCATTGTTTCTTTGTTTTCTGCCACGGCTATGGGCTCTGCAGGTTAGGTTCCATCCACTTCATCCTGAAATTCTTGCAAGTGGAAGTTTAGACCATGAAGTTCGGTTGTGGGATGCAAACACTGCTGAGTGTATAGGATCTCGCGACTTCTGTAATTACCTTTGACATTCAAAGTTTCAGAAATGTTTTATATCTATATTAATATTTTAGATTCTGTTAATAAGGCTCTTGATTTTCCTTCGTGCAGACCGCCCTATAGCTTCTATTGCCTTCCACGCGGAAGGAGAAATTTTGGCTGTGGCTTCAGGCCACAAGGTTAGAAATTTGGACATATCATTGAAGAGTTTAGTTTTGCATGGCTACATTGTTGTTGACATTTTAGCACGTTTCAGCTATTCATATGGCACTACAACAGGAGAGGGGAGGCTTCTTCACCAACAATTATACTTAAGACTCGCCGTTCACTCAGGGCTGTGCACTTCCATCCACATGCTGCGCCATTTCTTCTAACTGCTGAGGTATTATTTTGCATGCTGTCAAGTTTCTTTCTCTCGGTGCAAATTACAGTGTCGATCTATACAGGTCAATGATCTCGACTCATCGGACCCCTCAATGATGCTTGCAACTTCTCCTGGCTACTTGCACTACCCTCCTCCTACGATATATTTGGCAGATGCTCACACAGCTCATCGATCTAATTCAGGAAATGAGCTGCCCACTATGTCTATACCATTTTTGATTTGGCCTCCAATTGGCCGAGTTGATGCGAGGTTACCTTCTCAGCATATTGGTGCGGTCATGAGCTCTGGTGCTTCACAACAGAGTGTCGATTCTTCTTCCTCCATGCGGCTTCTCACGTATTCAACTCCATCTGGACAGTATGAACTAGTATTGTCTCCGATTGAATCTAGTAGCTCTCCTCTGCGAGAAGGATCACAAACTAATTCTTTAACGACGGAAATGGAAATTGCTGTTTCTCAGCCCGCAGTGGATGCAATGGATACAGATGTTCACCCTTATGAGATAAACAATCAACTTTTTCCATTTGGTGACCCAGCTTATTGGGAACTCCCATTCTTGCAAGGGTGGTTAATTGGTCAAAGACAAGCTGGTCAATGGTCAATGCATTCACGAAATGGAGGTGCTACTGATGCTATTTCTTCTTATGGAGAAACAGGGAGTCAAACTTCAATGGTTCCACCGGCAATTGTAAATAGTGTTGGTAGTTCAAGGGTTGGCGGAAGATCTGGTTCACGTCACCGTCCTTCGCGCACCCGCACAATACCAGCAAGTGGATCTGGTGATGCTGCTGCTTTTAACAGTTTCCCTCAGGAGCAGAGCAGTTCACAACCTTTCATGAGCCAAGTCCAGTCCGAGGTAGCCACGTCACTAGCTGCAGCTGCAGCTGCTGAGTTACCTTGTACTGTGAAACTTAGAATATGGTCTCATACTATGGAAAATCCTAGCGCACATCTTGAAACAGAAAAGTGCCGTTTAACTATTCCTCATGCTGTACTTTGTAGGTGAGTGAGTTTTAGCAAAATGAGCTGGAACATTTATTTTCTGATAGTAATTTGTATGTGTTGATGATATTATATATTTTTTGCAGCGAAATGGGTGCCCACTTTTCACCATGTGGAAGATTCTTAGCAGTATGTGTTGCATGTATCCAGCCAAACGCGGAAGCTGATTCAGGATTTGAAGGCCAGGTTCAGCATGATGTTAGAGGGGCTTCAACATCTCCAACAAGACATCCCATTTCAGCCCATCAAGTTATGTATGAGCTAAGAGTATATTCACTTGAGGAGGCAACGTAAGTCCAAAGTTCCTGCATCTTGCCCATTATATTCCATGTTGATCTTATTTTGATGATATATATCCTTTATAAAGATGACGCTTTGCTCATGTAGATTTGGTTCAGTTCTAGCCTCACGGGCTATCAGAGCTGCTCATTGTTTGACTTCAATACAGGTTAGTTCTATTATTAAGTAAATGGCATTTTATTTATCTGGAAAAAATTATAAGTACCCATTTCATGAAATATTCATTTATAAGAAAAGGAAATGTGGTTTTCATTTAATCCAGCATCATGTTGTTGACGATAATAAAAATGCAATGCATATTGAACACATTTCCTGATCAGATGTGGCTTGAAAGTGGCGCAACAGTAATTCTATATAGATTTCATTCTCTGTGTGAAGAAGTGCCCTGCTTTAACTGCACATTTTCTGAAAGTTTTTAGTGCCATCTTCTTTTGCAGTATATTATTTGATTTTCATTTCTTTAAACTTCTAGTGGCATGTTGTATCCATTTTAATAATCTTCTGGTCCCTCTACCACTTTCTTCACTTTTTGCAGAGGATGCTCTATTATAGAGATATATACCATCCTGTTCAAAAGACATTAGTGTGGGAACTATCTGAAGTTGTAAACGATGTTGTTAAGGAACTATATCTCCTCCTTAGGAAGTCTTCTATTGATAAAAAAAACTAGAAGTAGTCCTATAGAAATCATAAACAGGAAAATACCAAATTGATTAGAGAGTCAGTGATGCTGATGCATGAAACCATAATGATTCTAACTAGAGATACACAGTCATCTTGTAGATAGAACATACGGATATGTTGTTTACCTTTTACAAGCACGTGCTTAAATAGAACCCAGTATCATATACACAAGAAGCTATATTCTCTGAGATGAGAATGCATGGAAGGAACTGGGAAGCGGTTGCACTATTTACATTCACATCAGCATCTAATGGGATATTCTGGCGACCATGCTTTGTAACTTTTGAAACTTCAAATAAGGGATAATTTACGTGGGCAGAAGTCATCAACAAATACATCTTAATAAATTGTTTAGCCCATCTTTAGTGGATAAGTGCCCTTATCTTTGTTCTTTGATTTTGGACTCCTATGTGGCTGGCTTTCTTCTGTATTTTTAATTTCTTCTCTTTGAGACAAGAACTGCATCTGGATCTGGTCGTCATTTTTTATGTCACGGAGCCATCTAATTAGACATTCTTTTAACCATGCTTTTGTAACTTCAAAAAGCTTGAAACAAGGAAAAGCTCTCTTCGGCGGAAGTTGTCAAGAACCAAAACTTAGTAATATATTGTTTAGGCCGTCACTTGGTGGATAAGAACCCTTATCTGTATTCTATCTTC
The DNA here is from genome assembly GCF_002742605.1 of Olea europaea var. sylvestris. Classification (NCBI taxonomy): domain Eukaryota; kingdom Viridiplantae; phylum Streptophyta; class Magnoliopsida; order Lamiales; family Oleaceae; genus Olea; species Olea europaea. The sequence goes on along the minus strand of NW_019238188.1, from coordinate 46,851 downwards.
TGCTTTATTTGGATGCATACCTGTTGTGTTATCATTGAAATGTACTTGTAGAGGCTTGGGAGGTTGCTGAAATGATGATAAGAGGGATATTGTTTGGAGATAGCAAGATAACATTCTAGCTGGAGTGTTCTTATATAGCCAATAATTTTTTCAATTTATACCTTATGCCCCCGTTTGGTCCCCATTAAATTAAAATTTATTTTTCTCTCTCCTATTTTCAACCACAATTTTCCATAAAATAATATTAAACGTAAATTGAAAACATTTTCTTATTTCTCAAGCACCCATTCTCCAAAAATTTACTATTCCACCCATTAAAATTTGAAATAATAGGGCTATATATTTTTGTGACAATTTTGTTTCCATTACGTGCATGTTGCACGTGCAATTGATGCTTAGTCTAATATTAAAAACCTCAATCAGTTAAGTAGGAAGATGAACTTAGATTTAGTGATTTATCTGAAGACTGAAGGTGAATATAATTTCTTGGTATATCATTGTACTTAATTGCTCAGATTTCATATTCATCTATACAGTTCTGTATGGTGATTCGGGACTTTGGATATGTATTATTGACCTTATAAAGCATTTGTGCATCATTTTCAATTGCAGTTCTCTCCTACCTCAGAGCATTTGTTACTTGCCTATGGGCGGCGCCATATATCACTTCTTAAAAGTGTGGTGATTGATGGAGATACAACGGTTCCCATATACACAATTCTGGAGGTGAGACATTGAATTTAGAATGGTCTAGTGAACCTTTGTGCTTGTTGTGTGATTCACTTGGATTCTAAATTTAGTCACTGAGAAAAGATCCTTCATTTGGTTGCTTTTCCTATTATAGCAGACTGCTGAAATAGAAAAATCTTGTGATCTTAGAAGAGGAAAAGATACGTGGATATCTAAAATTTGTGAGGGGGATGGGCATTTAATACTAAAAAGTTTGTGCATGTTCTTGTGCCATTTTATTGTCATTGTTGTGTGATTTTAGGAGATTCTGGGTGCAAGAATATTTCACTAGCCTTGTCACCTGCTTCAATCAGTATTCTAAGAGGCAGGTCCTAGGCCAGCCTGGGCGCGAGAAAAAAACCTAGCACATGGGAAGGTGTGGAAAAGGCGATTCCCCCCCCCCCCCCCCCCCAAAAATAATGCGGACCTATGTACACATCTATTTTTTTGTTCCATTATTTATTATTATTATTTTTTTATTTTTTAAAGTTTTCTATTTAAATAAAACGAATTGGTAGAAATGGTCTTAGAATAATTAAAATAATATTAAGCCGCTGTTATGGTAGGGATTAAAATCTAGATTTTAATATAAGTCAAAGTTATCAATTAATTTTAATAACATATTTCATGGGATCCACAATTTTTCAACCATATATTTCATCAACTTTTGTCAAAATTTATTAAAATCTGAATTTAATTCCTACCAAATAGCGGCCAAAAATGGGGAAACATCTTATTACACCTAGGTTCATAATCGCAAGGCTTGAGGCTCGACTTTATCGCCTTTCTAAGCCTCGTGCCTTTTAGAAGCTTGGCTTCAAGAGCTCTTTGAAAAACTATATTTTGCAAGTTTTGCAATCCTTCTGTGTAAGGAGGCGTTATTAAGTTCACAGAGAACTAGCATAAACTGCATAACTATTGTCTGATGCTATTATGACCTATGCACATTGGTCACTAGACTCACTACCCCTCTCAGAATCTCCTTTTGTTGCACAGATCTACAAAGTTTCTAATATGGAACTTGTACGAGTTCTACCCAGCGCGGAGGACGAGGTCAATGTAGCTAGTTTCCATCCTTTAGTTGGTGGTGGCCTTGTATATGGAACAAAAGTAAACAACGAAACTAGATTTATTTATTTTTATTTTTTTTGAAAAAAATCAGTCAGATCTTGTACTCAAGTTATTCCTCTGATGATGATTCCTCTCTTAATATTGTAGGAAGGAAAGCTGAGAATTCTTCAGCACGATGATTCTCACAGCTTGAATCACGATAGATCCATTTTTCCTAATGAGAACATGTATGAGGTACAGAAGCTTTACTTATACTGTTCATTCACTCCCTATCTTCGATACGTGCTATATTTAATGAACATGTCTCTGTGGAAATTACTTCAATGATGAGTTACCTGAAATCTTTTTAATTGCAAGAGGTTCATGAATATGTCAACCGAGTAGGCCTTTGCATGGATCAGCACAGTTTGACAATATATACATGCCTGATAATTGCAGGCAGCTAATCAAATAGCTCTTCCCTTGGTTCAAGACCTTATTGTTTATATGCTTTTTTAACTAACCTCCTATAAACTCCTTGTCTTCCCTCTTGGTTCTCACCATATGCTTATGGAGAGGATGGAGGAAGGGTAGCTATACTAGTTTAGTTAACTGATGAGCCTAAATGGATCTCATCCTACAAAAAGCAGTGAGATTGGGTCAAGAGATTTCTTCCTTATATCATGTGATGGATGATGGCCTCTAATTCGTTCAATGAATGCTACCATGATTTTTTTTTTTTTTTATCACGAAAAGCAATGCTAGATGTGGTTGCTGGAGATCTTCTATGTTATGCAATAAACTTCTCTGGTTTTATTTTCGATTCCATCTGATGGAAAACTCTGTGAAAATGATAATGTTTCTTTGATCAATGTGTACATCTGAGACTAATTCACAGTGGCAAAATGGTTTAGAGTCGAGGTACTTGTTGTTTATTAATCTACTTTAGAGTGGCGTTTGACAATAAACATGCTAAAGAGATTTTAACCTTGTTCACGTTGGAAGCCTTATATACCCTTGTTGATGTTATGCATCTAGTTGCATCAATGTCCAATAGTTGTTAGTTCATCTGGATACAGCCCTTGTTTGAGCCCCATTCTTTTCATAAGAATGAATTTTTGAATAGTGTATTGATGAGAAATGTGTCTTAAAAAATAAGGAAAAGTTTTGGATTTGCGTGTAATATTATTTTATTAAAAAATGTGTAGTTGAAACGATGTCAAATTACTGTTTAATAATGCATTTTTTTCGAAGAATGGGGCTCAAACAGGGGCTGTGGTTATCCCTCACTGCAAGCTTGTTTTGGCATACACCATATGGTATTTGAAGCTGGTCTCTATATATGTGCATGATCTAGTCACTGACTGACTGCTTTTGATTATGATTGCTGTTAGTTTATGTTGTATGATTGCTTACAAGCAATTGGTTCACTTATTGAAGGTACCTTCATATGCATTAGAAGGCTGATTACTGCTGATCAAGGGCAACTATGAAGTGTGTCACCACTTTTCTATGGTTAGTATCCATGCTTTCTTTGAGTATTTATATCTGGACTAATCAATTTCCTAACCATTTTAAGGTTTGTTTGTCGCTGTTTGAAGGTCAACGATCCATTTGATTATTTGTAATGTTATAAGGAATCTATGTATTGATTATATAGATATTCTTAATTTGTCAAATCTGGAGTGGTGTTATCTGATGCCTTACTGACAGAAAAGCCTCTTCAGATGCATGCCTCTCTTTGTATGTTAATGTATTTTTTCTTTTACTCTCCCCCCACTCCACCCTCACTGTGTTTGTGTGTTTTAGAATGTAAAATTTATGTTATTAAGGAGTTTCATATTTTAAAACAAGGGAACATCCAAATGAAGAAGTTATGCTTGCTGAGAAATTGATATGATCTAAAAGTAATTTTATTCTTTCGTCTACATCAATGGATCCACCAGATGACATTCATTGGGCTATAGCAATGAATCTGGTGCGAACTTCTTCTGCATCAAACTTGTCTAGGAAGAGAGATTTTCATCTGGTATTTGTGTAGTTACATAACTTTCCACGATGATGGAGAATTTTGTTCTAAAAAGAGATTGAAGATTCATCTAGATTACAAGTTTCCAACTTTCCATGATAATGTAGACTCTTATTGCATTTCAATGGTTGCATTTGTTTAGTTGAAAATCACTTCACTGTATGGCATTTTACTCGTGATTTTGATAATATGATGTCTTTGCTATTTTTCCAGGATATGGTGTTGCATAACATTTAAGAGAATGTTTCGATGAAGTTGAATTTATGAACCATAAAGTGTCCAATGCTAGAGAAAAGGCTCCTGCATGTGGAAAGTTATGCATCAAACTGTTTATGTATATTATGTATCTCTCTGTGGGTTTTGTACAGATATCTACTCTGCTATTTTTCTGTGCTAACTTTGTAGAGGGGTTTCAGGTGGATCAAATTTCTTGTGTTTCTGACTAACCGTCGAATTGATAATCGAGCGAAATGCTGCAATTCAAGCCCTTTTTATTTGTTATGATTAGAAGAACTAATGTTTCTGGCCTACTCTTTTCATCTATGGCCTTGTTGTAAATGCACATACTGGGTTTCTTCAGGTAGGAAATGAGAAGCGTGTTACGTTTTGAGTTTTATGTTCAATGTTGGATCTGTAACATGCTTGGACCTTACCTTCAAATTATTTACAGCATTTTCCTCTCACACAAGTATTATTATTATTAAAATAAAACAAAACGTGTATCTTAAATGCCATAATGCCAGACATTAAAAGCTTCAAATTTCTACTTTCGTGAATAGGGATATCTATAACTTATAAACAAAGCTGGAAATAGTTAGAAATAATTGTTGGGCTGGGTTGGGTTCTTTTTAATTATTTTATTTTTTTGCACTCCATTTTGGTTTGGTTCATTGCGAGTCATACAACAATGTCATGTCTATAATCCAACATACCAAAACAATGTTTCCACACTAACTAGTCATAGCCAACACCAAAAATTCATTGTCAATTCTAGTCATGCGAGTAGGGCTGGACAAAATTCATGAATTGGATCAAGCGGTCCTTCTTAAATTAAATATTTGAATGGGTATTTAAATCGAGAACTGATGAGTTCGGTTCAATTCTCAATTTTAGTTCAAGCATCGAAGAATCGAATCTTCCTATTTTTTTAATTAATTTATTTTAAGTAAGTCAAATTATTTTATTTTTTCTAAAATAATTTGCTAACTAGTTAATTTAGTTTAAATCCAAAAATATAATTTTTCTATTTCTAATTTTCAGTTCAAAATCAACTTAATCAAATTGATTTAAATTTTATTCAAATCTGTTATTCTATCGTAATGTCGAATTTATTGTTTTAGAGAAATCGAATTGAAACTTATCAATGCCTCTCTTAATTATTTTGAGCTTACTATCTTATTTTTCCTATGATTTTTACAATTAAATCTATGAAGAACTCAGTAAAGAAAGACACAAAAGATACATAAAATTGAATTACATTATTTTGTAAGAGTTAAGATTGAACATATCATTAATTAAATTAATGTAACTTTGTAAAAATTAAAAAATTTAATTATAATATGAAATCTGGGAACCGAATGGAATCGAACCCCAACGATTACATAATTAAATTTGGACCCGACGATTTCACTTACTAAATACTCGAAAATTTCGTGTCCCAAAACCGAATTGGATCATGTACAACCCTACACGCGAGGCCGGCCATTAAACAAGCTACAGCCCCAAATTATACACCCGGTCAAAATTCACTAAAATATGGGGAAAATACTAACGTAATCAAAAGAATTGATTGAAGTTTCCACAATAAAACTTACATCACGAATCATGATTTCCAAGACAAAACAACAAATAGAATGCGATAAATCAATGTTGGGTAGCTTTGTGAGATTGATAATGGGAACGCACGAGTAGGAATCAGCAAGACAATAAAACTGTGTCGATACAATGCTAATCATACTCGCAACCTCAAAAAGTCATTTTCATTTAACAGTGTCATTTACATGCCACATCAATCCATCAAATCCTAAGCTAATTCCCTTTTTGACAACCACTAAAATGAATTTTTTATTTAATATATATTTATTTTTTGTTTTTGGGGGGGGGGGGGGGGGGGGTGGTTGGATTGCAAAACTGGCGTGGGGGGTCCCCAACTACTTGTGTTCTCACTCAATAACTTTACAACTTGCTGGTTGCATTTATGTAGTTCTTTTTTTTTTTTTTTTTTTTTGGGGGGGGGGATGGGGTTGAGTTTTGCAATAGAGATTTGTTTAGAGAAGGCAGTTAAAAAAATAGATTTGCGTGCATAGTATTTTATTGTAGCAATGAGTGGATAAAAATAAATTTGAGGAAAAAGGGTTATGTTTTATACTCGCAACCTCAAAAACTTGTTTTCATTTAACAGTGTCATTTATATGCCACATCAATCCATCAAATCCTAAGCTAAGCTAAGCCCCTGTTTGACAACCATTAAAACATAACCCTTTTTCCTCAAATTCATTTTTATCCGCACATTGCTACAATAAAATACTATACACACAAATCCCTTTTTTTAACCACCTTCTCTAAACAAATCTCTATTGCAAAACTCACCCCCCACATCCCACCCCCCAAAAAAATAAAAATAAAATAAAAAATAAAAAAACATATTTTAGTGGTTGTCAAATAGGGCCTAAGATTCAGCAGCTAACACACATCTTTGCTCATAAACGATTTACTGATAAGAACATAAAGGAGAAGATTCAGCAGCTAACACACATCTTTGCTCATAAACGATTTACTCATAAGAACATAAAGGAGAAGATTCAGCAGCTAACACACATTTTTGCCCATAAACGATTAAGTTACTAATAAGAACATAAAGGTGAAGATTCAGCAGCTAACACACATCGTTGCTTATAAACGATAAAGTTACTCATAAGAACACAAAGGAGAACATACATACTAAGGATACTAATCCTCGATCAGACAGACAGACGAGTGGCTTTAATGTGCTATTCACAACAATCAGATTTTCTTTCACCTACAACAATGAATCGCTATATAATTCAACGCATGCACAAGTATGTAGGTACTCTTCCACTTATACATTCGCCCTAGCTTAAATGTTTTTTACTGCCCTATTAAGCTGTTTATTTTGCTTTTAAGCAAAGCCAAACATGCCATGAACAAATTTGAACCCCCAATTACCCTGCCAAAATTCGGTGAATCAAACGGAAATACCAACAAGTTATACACAACAGCAATTCAAAATGTTAACATATACAATGTAACAATGGTAAAAAGAAAGAACGAAATAGATTGAACATTCAACTAAATTTCAGTTACAACGTCATTTTTTCTTTCCAATACACGTTCAAGATCTCCTGATAACATAGAAAATCAACGGCTAAAATCATGGAATGGACAAAGGATGATAGAGAAATACGCAGTATTAGTTGATGTCGGAGTCATCGAAGTCATCCTGGAAGGAGTTGAAGAAGTCGGAATCGGCGAGGCGGTAGTGCTCCATCGAGATCAGACCCTCGCCGAAGATATCTGAGGCTTCAGCATCATCCACATCCATCGCCACCGTGGAGGCGCTTTGCTCTTCCATGTCGAAAAAACAGTCCATTGGCTGCGGCTTCATTGTTGGATGGTTCTCTCTAGAATGCTCGCTCTCGCAATTTTCCTGAGAGATTCGAAAGGCGCATTCTATTTTGGTATGATCTAGATAGATATAATGGGCCGGGTACGAAAGTTGTCCAAGTGCTCAGCCCATCAGTGATCATGCTTTTGGATGGGCCAAACAACAATGTGAAATTGACATAAGTAACACTTCATTCTTTTTTTCTTTTTCATTTTTTTACCAATAGGAATTAATAATTTTTGATATTCTTTGGAGATTGATCTTCTTGTTTAGCATGATTATTGTAGGTTTAAGATCACATGTGATCGAACCCCACAAATTCTAAAATATATAATATTCAAGTTTGAAATCTAATTTGCACTCACTTGCAAATAGATGTAACTGAAAACTTAAACAAACCTTATCGAGATTAAGCTTCTCAATTTATTTTAGTTCATACTGTATAATACTACCTCCTTTGTAATTGTTTTCAATTTAATCTCTTGATAAACAAATATCTGAACTTCAAGTTATATGACAAGTTAAAAATACCCATAAAATCGTAAGAGTCGAGAAGGCAATCAGTCTAGAACATTTCACAATATTGGACCAAGATTACATAGCTTGACAGCATAGGGTACTTAATTGAGATATTGCTACGACATTTTTCATTCTTAACAAGAATCTAGCTGAATGATCCTGTATACTTCTCAAACTATATAAAAAATCGACTAGCTCGGCTATCTGGGCTTCCAAATGAATGAGAAATCCTCGAAAAAGAATAGTTGAGTGATTAACCTTGTCATTTAGAGAATAAATCAACTCTATTAAGATAGCAAGCTGACACAGGGTCCTGAAGGCAGCCACAGAAACTTTCGTCGTCTCTGGGAAATGATACCGGCAGGGGATGGTCTGGAAATATGCCAACCTTAATGAAACAAAGAAATTAGCTTACACGTCATCACATAATCCGCCACAGAGAGAGAGAGAGAGAGAGAGAACCTTGTCAATATCAGTATGATCTGGTGTTTCATAGCGAGCAACTGTTACAGCCAAGCCAGATCCATCGGACAGTTCAAAAACTGACTGAATTTTACTGAAGAAAGTAGTTGACCATTGATTAGAAACATTTGACAGTTTTTTACATATTCTCCTAGTAACTAGAGAATATATCCAATATGAGGAAAAGAAAGTCACCCTTTTCCAAATGTAGGTTCTCCAAATAGTACTGCGCGCTTGTTATCTTTTAGAGCACCGGCTAAAATTTCGCTAGCACTCGCAGTTCCTTTATTGACCTGAAGCAGCGTTTAGGGAAACCAAAAACAAGGATGAAATTGAATATGGGTTAGGCCATATCAAAATATGACGAGAAAAGCAATCCCAATGCATGAGAATGTTGAATCTTTAGAAGTTCAAGCATTCGAAAAAAAGGATAAAAAAATAGATAAAAGGGGCAAACAAAACAGTGTGGGTCCAAATTCAAGAGACACATTTAAACTGATGACCTGGTTGAATACATAGAGCTATACGAGGCACTGAAGGACAGATGAAGAGTGGAAGATTACCGGGATGACTGAAATGGTCGTCATTATTATAGTTTATGTACATGTCTTTCTAGAGTGAACCTTAGCGTACATTATAAATTATGAAATGGTGACCGTTCTTTGAGCAAATAAGGAAAAAAAAAAGATTCAGCAACTTCCCAAGTGACGACAGTGAAAGAATTTAATATCTAAAATGGGAAATTTAGGGTCCTAATATGCACCAAACCATGTCTTTTAAGGGCAACGATGCTTAGCACCTTTCCGATGTCACACATTTTAGGAGTCGATTTTATTTCTTAAATAAATAAGACAATTTCGGAAGCAGATTTCTATGACCAATACCACCAAAATGAACTTCAAGCACACCTCTGAAAGGGATCAACTTTGGGAAAAGTGAAGACTAATGAAGTATTAGTGGTCAAAGTCCAAGTAGGCCTGTCAATTTATTTAACTGATAAAGACAGGAACATAAGGTTATGAAGGGGAGGGATGTTACATGACATAATCTCATCACCAATTTTCTTTCATAGTTATCATATGAGGGCCAGCTATGACCAGGACATAGAACCGTGTCAACGGGTCAGTGATTCAACTGACGGGTCACCGATTCAATGGCAAGTCATCACTAACCACCAATTTAAAATAAAACGTGTTAAAACAAACAAATAAATATAACTTGGGAAAGAGTCTACCACAGTATAGTTTTATATAAATTTAAGATTCTATCAATCCCTCACACTGGCACAGCAAAAATATGACAAATTTCCATGGCCGAGGTCCTGGGTTCTCTCCTTTATTTCACTGAAAAATGACATTTGAAAAAAGAAAAAAAAAAAATTTTGAAAAAGGAAAAAAACCAGTGTTTTCTCATTATCCCACCCAGTTTAGCTGGTTCAACTAGATTTTGACCACCATTTCTTTGTCAAAACGTTCCAGTAACATCACCTGGACCAGACCAGTTCACCGGTTTTCCTTTCAGACAGGTCGGTCTGATCTATGATTTCGTTAAGACAGGATATATAGGCTTTGTAAATATTACTTCATGACCTACCCATGCCCTTCTTTTCCGAGCCTCCAATGGATATATACGTACTCCAACATGGTACTTAAAATGTAACAAAAGATTCAGGAAATATGGGATAATCATGTTAGACAACAGATCATTTTACTCCCAGACAAGACCAAGTAAAATGGGACACAGAATTTAGAGAAGGGGGATAGGAATCCATAAAATCAAATTGTTTTTGGGATATGCAATAAGAATAAAAGCAAAAGAAAATTGTTATGTAAGAAAGGGAAAGAATAAACATCTGCTCAATAAGACCTCTATTTCATAGAACTGATAATAGTTGTATGATGAAAAAAGTTTACAAATGCTTTGTCAATAAAATATAAACAGAACATCGAGGATCAGACAAAAACTTGACTCATCATACCAGCACTGCTAGGGGTTCTGAAGCTGCTACAGCATTGCTTCCATCCGTGTCATATATATCTCGAACACCACGGCTATCACATATGTACACAATCACACCCTTATTCAGCCTGATAGCAATTGCATGTGGTTAGACATTTTGCTTCAACATTCTTCATCTCAGAAAGACAATCACATTAGAAGACCAAAGAATGACCAAGACAAAAAGTGACAACTTGTGTCTGATTTTGAAACAAGAAATGCGTAGAGAAGCTGAAATCTTGCAGGGGAAGCTAGAAGCTGTGTCTGATGATCTTTTAGCTTAACTCAAAAATAAAACAAAGAAGATACAACTTGCAACTGCAGCCAGATCAGAGAAGACAGTATTCTAATGGAAAGTAGATCTTGCATTTGTTTTTTTGTAACGCGTCTTAGGACACAAGGCAGCAAATATTGATTTTTGTTAATGTCGATGCATGAAGCAAGAACAATTCACTCGCAACAGCAGCAACTTCACGAAATTTATGATTGACAATCCTCAGATGGTTCATTCCTGATAAACACTTCCCAAGATCCATACAAGGACAAGAATGGAACAGAGGAGGTTTTCATACCAATGAGTAAAGGTGAGATACCTACGATAGTGAAATCTCTAAAAAAATAATACCAATCTGATGCAAAAAGGAGCACATTATTCTTAATGCACATTCACAAATTTCTGCCAGAAAACTCACCAAATCTTGGCAATTTCAATTCCTTCAGGGAAAAGGCCACCACTGCACCAAAGTTAGCAATTCAATAATCAGATAAAGGAAAATTGTAAAGTAAAGCGTGTTCAAGGCATGTCACCTATTATCCCGAAGGTCCAACACGAAGGCATGTACATTGTTACCCCTTAATGTTTCAATTGCTTCCCTTACAGCACCTGTAAAAGTTTTTACAACAAACAACTAAGGAAAAATACTACCAGAATATTCCAAAAGAAAATAGGTACTAAAGCCAATAATAAATACTGCACTACATCTTTAAGATTATGAACAAGCTTGTCATAAGGGATGATGCTAAACAATGCATGAAGTTAGAACTTGATAATGGCCGGAAGGGAAACTAACTTATATGACACTAGAAGATGCTTGGAAAACTCATGAAAAGAACAAAAAAGACTAGTTTATGAAATATGATTTCAGGTTAACGTTATCGAGTATACTTTGTGAAAGAAATATACAAGCACATATGGGCACAAGTTCAATTTATCCAACATAGCAGTAATTTACCAGAAGCATTTTGATTGAATGCCGTTAGTTTGATATATCCAATTAGAGGGGCTTCCTCTCCCAGTCCAGGCACTCTGCAGATTCGCGACTTCACTGGATTCAGTAAGACCTTTTCTCGTCTGAAGAGCAGCAATTTCAGTTTGGAAAATCAAAATCATCTTAACATTCACATATAAATATTCATCTTCATAAAGCTTATATGGACACATCCCATAGAGAGCTTTTAAGAGAGAGAATACCCACAAATTCATTTTTAACCATTTAGAGCAAGTTAAATGTGCATAACGGAAAATATATAGTATTGCTTATAAACTCAAAGAGAACCATTTGCAAATATAAAGTAAAAAGCAATTTGAACGGAGAATGATGTACACACTTCAAAGATAGATGCCTTGTCTCATCCCCATGACGTACAATTAGCTCCACTCCACTTCCTTCTGTTCCTCTGTGGATTCAACTTAGAAATTTAGTCAAATAACCAACAATTCCAATCAATATAGCCTTATTCTGTTATTCATAAAATCAACATAGCCTTTTTCTGTTATTCATAAATACTTAGCCATAATTATGCTTAATTCTGGATCACCACATTTTACGTTCTGAATTTTTTAGAAGTGAAGTTGCAACAGAAGGTAGGAAAGCAATTAGAAAATAACTACAGCTAAATTGAATAACTTGCTAGCATAAAAAAAAATAATAATAAAAAAAATAAATAAATAAATAAATTGAACACATTAGATCTTTTTGAATGTGAAAGAAAGTTTAAATCCAGCAGATGGTCTGTACTGTAGCATGTCGTAGTTTTACATAACCTTCAGTGTTCAACTGTGAAAATTTGTCATCATTTTTTAAGGATTTTGTTTAAAGATGCATGCATATGGTAAGTGGAATTTTCACAAGAATTTCCAGTTAATGAAGAAAGAAAATCTCTCCTTTTGCCATAGGTATCAACAGGCGAATTCAAAGTTATCAAGTAAAAGCCCCCATCCCTGAACCGCACCCTGCTCTTCTCCTCACAAACATATAAGTTCTGAGTCTGCTTCTGTTCTTTGGAATGCTTCTCTTTGCATATCTAATATATCCCACAAGATTGTGATCCTTCTTATTCTTTTTGTTTCCAATGAAATTGAGCTTGTCTAGCCATTAATAAGCAAGGAACTAGAGATACACGGTTAATGATGCATAAACCTAATGAAAGTTGTGGCGCAAATTGACATCTTGTCTCTCTTATAACGAAGAGAGACAAGATGTCAATTTGTGCCACAACTTTCATTACATCTCGATCTCATGCCATTTTCTTTTTGTAGGTTGAAGCTTTATAGGCGTGAGAAACTTAACCAAATTAATATTGCAATTCAGCAATAGTATCACTTATAGGCGGGTTTTTTTTTTTTTTGAAAGGTAATCTAATATTTTATTAATCAAAGATGATACACAGGAAGTGTACACTAATGGCAACGTTGATTTAAAAGAAAACTTACTGTAAGCGATCAGCTGCATCATATATTCCCATGTTTTGTGTACTAGTATCATCAATTGCTAGGATTAAGTCCCCAGATGAAATTCCAGCCCTATATGCGGGACCTCCTGGAGCAGCTGAAATTACCATCAGTCCAGAGATTGATTTATCATTTTTTGCAGGGTAACCGATCGACAGCCCAACTCCTGTCAGAGTATTTTGTGTTCCCGACTGCCTTCAAAGAAAATATCAATAAATTTTACAATATAGACCAAACCCATAGTTTGTGATTTAAGGAGGAAGAGCTATATTCAAAATTAATACACAAGTGAAAACTTCACCGAAGTCAAATACAATAATGAGGAAGATGGGATCAAGTAGCCTCATACCCGCAGACTCTTAAATTTTCCAGGCTCCAGGAACCGAGTGAAAGGGTCATCCAGAGTGGCAATCATCTTCCTTATTGCAGCATCTGGAGGTTGAATATAAAACAAGAATTGAAATAGCCGATAAATTTTTAAACATTAGAGCAGGTTCAACTAACGGCAAAAAAGGGGATAGAAATTATTAATTTATAAGCAATTTTAAAGTGACAATAAGACTTGAACTTTTAAATCGTGTAATGAAAAGTAACCTTATCAATGGACTTTTTTCTTTATGGAAATAAGACTTGAAATTGAAGGACCAACAGGCCCCACTTATATTTCCTATTCTGTTTCTTTTAAATCATCTGCCACAGCCAGGGGCATGGACATATTGCTGGTCTAGTAGACTATGAACTGAACTTTTAAACACGTCAATGAGAACTTAAAATAGAGCATATGACTGTCAATAACATGTAAATCTATAATTATTAGGTGTAAGTCAGAGTTAGAGAAATACGAAATGGTGATCATGACAGAATTTGATTTGGTATACAAAAATCAGTTCTAGTGAGCAACAGAAAGCATAAGATGACATGAATGTTAAGTCATACATTTGAAAGATAGAAACTTACAGGAGTTGCATGACAAGATAACTTACATGTCTCTTCTCGTGTGTTCATCGGTTCACTGCGCAAAGCATTTTCCCTGTATCTAAACCAACTTTGTCCATTGAATGTTTTATCAATATAAGCACGGTCAATCGTTCTCCATGCTTCCAAGAAAAGTAGATTTTCTCCACTAAGGGCCCCTGCATATTGAAAGGACTAGGCATCGAACCGTAAACTACCAAAAAAGTATTTAGCATTTGAAATATTACTGAAATAATTTTTTGGAAACTTCAGGAAATTCAAAAAAACTAGAACTAAGTAACTTACAGGAAGGAGTTCTGCTAACAGAGACACCAAGTGTCATAGCAAGCATCATTGTGACTATAATCCGGAAAGAGAAAAGAGGGACCAGATTGTTAAATCTTTCAGAACATTTTATTTTCTTACGGATGCCGATAGCAAATTTTCTTAGTTGGGGTATGAATTCAGGCTTTATCAAAAAGAAACCCCCTTGGGATATGAATCTCCCATTCAGCTGCCAAAGTGAATGGAGAAAAGTCTTGTGTGCACAACTTCTTAGATTCAGAGATTGGTAGGGGGCTATTGTCCTACTTTTATCATTACTAGACAATGAACTACACAATCGAGTTTCAATTTTCCTTGTCGTAGTATGATTGCAAGCAAGAACCTGAAAGCATAGAATTCCTTTGCTCATTAATCTCAATGTGCATAAAAATCCTAGTCTAAATCTTTTCAGATAAGAAAACAATTTTATAATTCTGATTGGCTACTTAGTTGCATAAAATTATAAATCCAAGAAGAGTATTTAACCTAGTATCTCTACCCTCTGAAAAACAAAATCACTATTTAATAGCAAACGTGTAGTAGTTAATTCATTTGAAAAAAAAAAAAAACTCAAACTAATTGCACATTCTGCAGCTATGGTGCAATTTTACACCTGAACATCATAAAATGCTCATTCAACAAACAAAGCAAACGCTTAACATTCTGAAAAGCGCTGGCTTAAAAAATATTTGCCAAAAACATATCACCAGTTATATAGTAGCATAAGAACACTTCTTCAGAACTATTAAATATTTGCTTCCAAAAGAGATACCCATAAACCAGTTTACTCCAATTCAAACTTCAAATTGATATATACTATTATCCATTTGACATTATATTCCGATCAAAATCTATCGCTCATTAACCCCATTTTTTTCCGAAATTCACAAATGCCTATCAAACTAACGGAATCTAGTAATCGATGCAGAAAAGAAAATATTTTTCATTAAAAAAAAAAAAGTTACAATTGGAGAGTACGACAGGCAAAAAGGAGAGTACCTCGCGGGAGAAAATAGTGTGATTACTACGAGAAGCTACGGACCCTACAAGAAACACTTCCATTTGAGGAGCGCTCTTTTTCTGCAGACACGGATTTATAAGCTCATCAAATTGTATTTCAGCTTCATGGGTAGTTATCAATTGAGCTTTTTGTGTTCTTTAAATTTATTTTTTTTTAAAGAAAAAAATTGTGGTTATGATTGGTTGGGTTTTGTTTTGATGTTATGTTTTGGATGGAATTTTTTGTCACGTTTGGCATGTTAATGTAGGGCTAAAAGTGTTTATCATCTAGTGGTTCTAGTTATTTATTTACTTAATTTTATCGTCTTTGATTTTGGAATAACATAGTCATCAATCTCGACCAAAAAATGATG
Organism: Olea europaea var. sylvestris; assembly: GCF_002742605.1. Lineage (NCBI taxonomy): Eukaryota > Viridiplantae > Streptophyta > Magnoliopsida > Lamiales > Oleaceae > Olea > Olea europaea. The sequence continues at coordinate 31,057 of NW_019238188.1, read as the reverse complement.
GGATGAATTACTATGTTACCAGTCCAAAAGTCGATGCAAAGTTATAAATTCGATATGTCTTGTAGGTCATGTAATAAGTTGATGTGAATCATTATAATTTATCTATACTACTTGAGAAGAAAGACGATCTACTTGATCCACATAAAAAAGAAATAAATAAAACATGTGTCTTTTATATTGTCAAGTTCCATAGAATTTTGTTTAATGATTATGGAGCTTGCTACCTTTAAAGGAGAGATGTACATGGTCGAGAAGAAAGACTATCTCTTCGACCAACATAAAATAGAAATAAATAAAAAATGTGTCTTTTGTATTGTCAATTTTCATAGAATTTTGCTTAACAATGATGAAGCTTTGCTACGTGTACCGAGGAGATGTACATGATTTGTACAGGGTCACACTTGACATCAGCACAGCAGCTACAACCACCATGATAGTGTTCCCCCATGCTTAACAAATGGACTCGGCTAGGGATGTCAAAAATAAAAAGCCCGAGCCAAAAGCTCGGGCCGAGCCTTCTTTTTTTGGGCGAGCTTTGGCTCGGCTCGGCCCGGGCCCAAAAAAAGCCCGTTGTGATTTACTCGAGCCGAGCCCGAGCCCAAGATTTCGGCTCGCGAGCCGACTCGGCTCGGCTCGTTTACATCCCTAGACTCAGCCATGTTTGATAACCTTTTTTTTTCCACGGATTTTCATCCAAAATTGGGTGTTTGATTGCAAATAAATTCCATGGAATTGGTTTTTCATTTCCCACCCCATGTGATCCTCTTTTCTAGCTTTTTAAGGAAAATCAATTCCTTTAATTTTGGTGAGAAAATGATTTCCAACTTCATTTTCTTCTTCTTTTTATTTTATTTTCAACAATGGAAACAAAATCTATCACAAAAAAAATTTATCCCTTAAATTGAAAATTTTCATGAAAAATAAGACCAAACGAACGTCAAAAAGTTCAAAATTTCAGTGAAAAATTATATCAATTAAAGACATTTAATTGACAATTCTCAAGAAAACAAGTTCTAGATTACAATTTTTTGGAATTCGTTTTCTTTTCAATCAAATTCCATCATTACAATCAAACAGACCCTAAGTAAATAATGATTAATCTATTTTCCTTTCATAATTGTGGAATTTCTTTTCCTATTTTTTCCCTTCCATAAATGGACCTCAATAAAACAAACAGAGAAATAATATCATCCACTTTAGCCCCATTTCAGTGATGACATTTTTGGATAATCTTCAGTTTGGTTTTTCGACGTTCGTTCTGGTTAAAGGAAAAAAAAAAAAAAAAAAAAAAAAAAAAAAAAAAAAAAAACCCCCAAAAAATAAAATTTTCCCTTTTTTTTTTTTTTTTCCCTTTTTTTTTTTTTTTTTTTTTTTTTAAGTGCGTTGAACATATTGTCGAATTTTCATTTGCTCTTTTCCTTTCGTTCGAAAGGAAATTTTGACCCAAAAATAAAGATCAAAATAAAAGTGCTCGAGGGAGGTGCTCGTGAAGTAGGTGGATGAGTCACTGTGCTAGACCGGAGTTGGGTGGCCCAGGCAAGGTGGAGGCAAAAGTGTAACTCTTCATTCTCAATCAACGTCGAGCAACCAATCAGAATGCAGAAGAAACGAAAGAGTAAACAAGCATGTCTGGCCAAAAAATAAAAGTTGCTACCATATAAGTTTGGAACCGATAAATTGTGTGGATCAAAATTCATAAACCAGATTAAACGAGATAGGTGGGAAATTCTTTATAGGCTGCGGGACCTTTGCGTGGATTTCTGTCGAACTAGCTAAACATGCTCTGTCTATAAATATCAGAATTTAGGCAATTCAACTTTGAAAAAATAGAAGAGCTAATTGTTGAAACAAAGAGTTCATTAAAGTATGTCTCACAAAAATAATTTTATGGGAATCCAGTACTTGAACATAAATATTATAACTAATCAGGCAGTTCCTGGAGAAAAGAAGGAAAAAAGACTGCTCCAAGTAATAAAGCCACTTGTACAATATTTATGCACAACTTGATTGACAACAAGTGTGTAGAAAAAATCCCGTCCACTGATTTTAAAAACAGTTTTTCGAATAAATGAATTTGATGTTTGTCAACTCATGCATTGTAAACCAAGTTGTAAAATAAATTGTACAAGTAAAATGATTGTCAGTTTTAGGCTCTTAGGGATTTCGAAAAATGAGAACCAGACAATACATTGGAGTACGTTAGATATGCAGTGGTTGGAAGGTCTAGACGGTACGATTGACAATTTTAGCTTTCTTTTCTTCCTTAAATATCGTTCAGTAATGTCTTGTTCATCGTACCAACTAATGTAAATAGCAAATAGAACTTACAACTATGTCGTCACCAACTGACATAGATAATCTGTACCACGCAGTTGTCGTTTCTTAGAATTTTCTTTTACTAATCCGAAGGATTGTGCGCCACTCCCTCTACTGATTTCCTGCTTTCATCTTTTTCCTCTGCTTTCGCCGTTGTTCGTGTAAACCTGGAGAAGTAAAATGAAAATGTTACAGAGTTAGCTTCAAGAAAAAGAAATATTGAAGATATATACGGCATCAATGAGAATGATATTGGCGTCCAGGAAGGATAAATGAGTACGTTTTTTCATCTCTTTCCTCTTTCTTCTCAAGTCATCCATATTCTTTCGCTTTTCAGCAATCTCTTTCAGATCCAAGCATGGCTGAGAATATTTGACACAGACCAAAATTTAAGTCGAGGAACACGGCAACACATTTTTTTTTTTTTTTATAATGAGAAAATGGGAATTTGATAAAATCCGAGGTACAAACGCAAGGTAAAAACAGTAAGTTGATAAATTCAAGTTTAGGACTTCCAGATAATTTCACCAAAACGTCGATAATATAAAACAATAAAAGAAAATGGGGGCAGATTTCTATTGCAATACCTCCTTATTTGCACCCCTCAGTGCCTGAAGTGGTTCTACACAATCCTGACCAATAACTAACAACTTCCTCCTTTTGTTTTCGCCAAAACTACTTACTTCACCAAGTTTCTGCTTGGCTAGTTCTTCAAATTGATGTTGAAGAAGAGGTGAGACACCGGCCTGGGAAAGATCCAAATAAAAAATTTAAAGCATCACATATCTCAAGCATAAGGATTTGAAGTAGAAGAAAATAGTGTGCGCTATGTTTTCTTTGCTCGTATGGTATCACCTTAATCAAAAGTTTGATATAAAGACTAGCATAGGGTATGTGCAATAAAAAAGAATGATGAAACCAACGTAGAGTATGATCAAAGGCCTCTTAAATAGATCGTGATTTAAATATTTTTTATCTTTGTAAAACCTTCCCATGCTATCAATTATAACTAGACATAAGAGCATGTTGGCTAAGCTTAAAAGTTCTTTTTGAAGTAACCTTTTTTTGCCAAGCTTGTTTTAGGTTTTCTGAAAATTTCCATTTTTTGGATTTCCAGAATAATTTTTATTTTTATTTTTTGACAGTACTGTCAAGAAAAGTAAGTTCATCTTTTCAGATTTACAGCCATAAAAATAAGTTAACTTTCTTTTAGCTAGCCAAACATGCTGAAAATGTAGTTACTAAACCAGGTACAATAGTGAATCAGTTGGTCAATTTCGTACAAACTAATTCCTCGACTAAAATGATCTTTTACTGATTTAACTTTCTACCTAGAGAACATGGTCGTATTCCTAACAATTTTGACCAGTTTCAATCAATTGTGATGGTAACCAGTAATAAAATCTACTTTGGAATACATAACACGTATGATATTGAAAATAATAAGTCAAACAACTAACTAAATGACAAGTTTGTCAGAACAAAAAAAGAACGGGAACCCCTGTTATACTTTAGTTTTAATACAAAAATGAAACTTCTGCACTTTCATGCGTATATACCAGTGTGTTGAGCGTATGCATGCACTTACCCCAGCCAAGTAGCGCTTCGAAAATGTTTTTGGTTGCAATGGCCGTGAAAGCAGTGTATTGAGCTCCTGTAATTTAACAAATAAGGGACAGAGCTTAGAATAATGTTAACTTCGGAAAAAGATATTTCACGCTGTCTGATTTTAGAAAAAGTAATTTGAAAGACAAAATCAATCAAACTAGCAAATTATCATTGGTGAGGGGAGACCTGCTGCAACTTATTTAACTGACTTGACGTGGCTTTCTTTAGCCTGTGTTTCTTCACTCTCTCTTCTTCACTATCATCATCATCCAAAACCAAATCAACTGATTCAGCATTGCGCTCCAACCAACTTTTCTCGGCCTTTTCCTGGGACAAAGATCTGAACAATGAAACTATGCAGCATCTCAATAGCCTGATGCCAAGCTAAGCAGATCATAATGATAAAATATTTTTCTAGAAGATTAGCATCTCCCTTCTCTGTATAATGACTTAAACCACAAGCCAAGTACGTATTTTGAAAATGGAGGCTATTAAGGATAAACCATGCACCTTGATGTACTAAAGTACCAGCAGAGGTATCGTAGCATGTAGTTCAAAAGAGGGAAAAATAATGTAATATTGGCAGAGAACGTGAACTAAACCCCTGGCCTTATAGAAAACCCCACAGTTCCAACCAAAAAAGGAAAAGGCAGCATTCCAAACTGTAAGGTCTGTATAAGCAATTGCACCAAGGAAAGGAAATTACAATTACCTGGGAATTCTTCCGAGTAATCTTGTCTATTTGATGAGCAAGAGATAATCGTTTAATCACCTCCGGCATGTAAGAGAGTTCAATAGGAAATCGCTGGAAACTCTCCTGAATAACCATCAAAGACAATCATCAAACATGTAATTGAAGAATTAATTGCACATTACCCATAAAATATTCATTTATAATCATTTGGTTTGGCCATGCAAAAAAACTCGCACACATACATACAGAGAAGGGTGATCGAGTTTGAGTTTGAGTTCGCATACAGATGAATGCTATTTGGCATATACAAGTTGCATGAAAGTAAGACTCGGAGCTACACCAAAGACTACACACACATAGGAGCGGTTAGAGTAGGAAAATAAAGGTAATATATATAAGTTCCTACTCCAGGAAAACTTGGCATTGCAGAGCCCAATTACTCCCACAAACTCCCCTTAGAAATTCTAATCAAGGAAATAGGGTCGACAAACCTCTGCACATCTCACGTGGAATTTCATGCTTATATTGAGCCAAACAATAGGGAGAGAGATTCAGATACCAAAAAATGATCAGTGATGAATACAATAGAATAGCAAGAGATAGGGCTCAACCAGCTCTAACAAGTGACACCAACATAAAACAAGGGTTCATATCAAACAACCACCATCGATTGGAAAGAGTTGTTGATCTTGCTCTCATCAACTATTCTTCAAGGTCCACTTCATCAGCGTGGAACGTTTGTTTCTTCATAAGATGACAAAGGCAGCAGCAACATGATATCACATAATGTTCAGTCTGTTCTTTTGACTTGTAATTTATTGACTGGCAGTTGGCAAAAATCTGGAAGAGCATAAAATAGACTAGGAAAAACATCCATTCATCCCTCAATCCGAGATCAAAATCAAAACTAGTGATAAAATCAAAAGATCGGATCTCTTAAGTTTGCACAATGTCCACAATTCTAGTTCCCCAAAAATGAACATTTTCTTTAATGGTATGTCCCTCACCAAAATAATTCCAATTTTCCGAGTTTCATACATTTAGTCACATGCAGGCACGTTTCAACTTAGTCAAACATCAAGCGATACTAATTTGGAAATCAAGCTAAATAGGTTACTTTTCAGCTCTAATCTTAATAAATGGGCCAAGACAAACCAATACATTCAACTGCAGGCGAAGTGAGGTGCCACTATTTTAATATAAGTTAAGAAGATATTTTTTATAGTGGCCATGTCCTTGGATTATCGGCTTTCATGTATAACCCCATAGCTACCGACAATTTGGAAGCCTACTTTTGAGTTCAAAGTGCATTCACCAAAATCCAATTCTCAGCTGAGTCTTATTTGTTTCGCAACTAATTACACTTTATTATGATTACAAAGCATTTTCTCCAGTCTTAAGGAATGCAATGTCTAATACTGTTACCTTTGCAAATGATTTGGATAGAGCTGCAAATTTAGAAGCATCATTCGGTGAAATTAGAGCAATGCTGCAACCATCAGAAAAGGCCCTAGCTGTTCTTCCACATCTATGAACATACACCTATAATAAAAATAGTCGGTTTTAGAAGTGCAAACACTTGGAAAATAACCACAAAAGGGAACAGTGACGACAACTTACTTCAGCTGAAAGCGGAAGCTGGTAATGAACAACTGTTCGGACACCGGGAATATCAAGCCCTCGTGCAGCTGCATCTGTAGCGATAAGTATGCCATGTTCATTTGCTCGAAACCGGTCGATTGCCTGGCACCAGGCGAAAAAATCAAACACAAGAGATGCATCAGAGAAAAGGGGGAAATTCAATATACATTTCAAACAAATACTTTGGCAAGACAAGCAATTTAGTCAGAGTAGAGCAATATCTATGCTTCCATCTCACTTCCCAATATCAAAGTGGAACCTTTATTCCTTCTATTTCAATTAAGGCAGCCTCATAGATGTTAATGGCAAGTAGCAATCCAACATAATGCAGAATATCTGTTATTAATATTATCCTCTTTGCAAGGAGGAAGAAATATAAATGTGCAAACATGATAATGTGCCATAACAAAATATCTTTAACGTAGATAGATATGACATAAGATAAGGGCAAGAATAAGAAAAACACATCAGAAACTAACACCCACAAAGTTACATATGAATCCAAACAATGACGAGAGAAGTTGAAACGAAACAAACCTTCAGGCGTGCCCTTTGCTGCATCTCTGAATGAAGGGTCCAAATGTTAATGTTGAGGATGCGCAGGATGGCAGAAATATGGCGTAAAGCAGCAATGGATGTACAGAAGACAATTGTGCGACCTTGTCCATGAGCACTTAAAACATAATACAAATAGGCATCTTTGTCTTCTTCCCTACACCTGCAATGCACTATGCATGAGATACTACCTCATTGGTTTAAGTCAATAAAATGGACACAAGAAAGATGTAAACAAGCAGGGACATGTTTGCCACGATGAATAGAAAGATAGCACAAGTCTTGCCAAAATCGCGCTATTGACAATAAACGTCCTACGCCAAAAATGAGAAAGGACGAGTGCTGCTAAATAATCTTGTTGCATAGGCAAGCCATTTAGGAAATAAAACAAAAACACCAAAAAGAGAAAAGACATACTCAATCACTGATTCCTCAAGCTTATTAACCAAAATTGATGCATTTGTAAGGTCTATTATAGCAGTATTTGGCCTCATTCCTGCCCTCTCAGAAAGAGTTTCGAATGAATTGAGCCCATCATTTTTTTTTGAATTCATTGATCCACGCTTTAACTTCTTCCGGAAATCAGCAGATAGAGCAAGAGTTGCAGAAAACACAAAAGTTTGCCTTTTCTTTCTTTGGAGGCTTGAAACTGTCATACAATTCTGTGTATTTTGAGGTTGACTCTCGGTTGATCTATGGATGGGAAGCATGTCGACTATCGATTGCAATTCACGAAAATGACCAGATTCAATCATGCGATCAGCCTCGTCCAGAACAAAAAAGGACAAGGAATGCAACTGCAATAGACAATATGTAAGTCAGCATTATTCTTGTTCTTCAATTCAAGAAAATAGTGATTACTACAAAAAATTTGAAATCAGACACACCGGCAGCTATCCATACAAGTTGATTAGTATATATTCGATGAATAAAATACTTCAAATCACATGGTACTCCAATCATAGATAAGTTAAGCTTTCAATTAGACAAGCTATCCGCACAAGTTAATTTGTACACCTTTTAATGAATATAAATTACATCAAATTACATGATTCACTAACAGATAAATTACTATGTGTAATAATGTAGCACAAGGATTTAACCACTTCAACATATAGCTGGTGGAAATGTGATGCCAAAGAAACGAACATTAGGCTGTTACGAAATGAAGGAGAACAAACTCCCCCTCCTATCATTCATTCCCTTGTCCTACTTACCACCCCCGACCTAAAAGATCAGATAGGTGGCAGGCTGATCAGGGAAAGTGGGCTGAGAGAGGATTGATGGATGAAGTAACTGGTCAACTGACTGATTGTTGTAACAGCCCCATACCCTCAGACTTCATCATTTTCAGAATTTCAACTATAATTAAGCCCCCCACACAGATCTGCAGTATTAGATTTATTTGTCATTAGTACTTTTTTCTTTTTGGCAAAACAATCCTCTGGTAAATGGATTCAGATTCCTTCTAAAACATGTTAAAAACTAGTAATACTTCCACCAAGCTCACACAGGCAACGAAGTCAGCAGTTACAACGAGGGGAATGAAATAATAGAATTCTGAGTTTGATTAGGAAGGAAGACAATTGTTATTAACCTTGTATATTCAAAAAATTGTATGTTTTTCAATGCTAATGAGACTATGAAAAATTCCCTACATATAGTCAATTTCCGAAAATATAAGTCTAACCTCTACAAGATGAATTTCTCCACCTGACATAAGTTCCCACAGCCTCCCTGGAGTTCCAACAACAATTTCAGGCCTTGCTTTCAACAGTCTTTCTTGCTTTTCTGTTGATATTCCACCGACAATGGGAACCACACGAACATTGGTGCCTTTTGCTACTTCCTTGAGATGATCCGTGACCTTGCATTGTAACAAATATTAATGCATTAAGTTACTGTAAAATTAAATGACATATTTTCTGAGTTCCCAAAATAAATAGTTCAGAGAAGTATAATTTATGTTTCCAAAATATAATTATCTATTCTACATTAGTGAAAAGGCACCAACGAAGCAATCATAAGTACCTGAAGTGCAAGTTCTCTCGTAGGAGTAATAATGAGTGCCCGTAGAACACTTTTTGGCGCAATTCTCTCATTGACCTCTCCTTTTTCTGTCAGAAGTCTCTCTACCTTTTCTCGTTCTTCAAGAAGCCGTTGTAAAATTGGCAAACCAAATGCAAGTGTTTTCCCAGATCCTGTCTCTGCGGCACCAATTACATCCTGTCACACCAGCAGACTAGTGTCAATAACATGCGATTTTTCCCACCACTACATAATGTAATACTAAAACCAGACATTAATGAGAAACTTACCTTCCCTTGATGAGCAGCAGCAGGAATACATGCTTTCTGTATCGGCGTAGGCTCTTTGAACTTAAGCCTGTATATTGATTTCATAATTAAGGGATGAAGTCTCAGTTCATTCCATTCGTAGTACTCAGCATCATCGACGGGGTTCTCTTCAACACCATCCAGGCCATCAATAACTGACACCAAATTCGTAGGTCACGAGATACTCTTTAAGGCCATATCAACATAATAAAACGGTGAACAAGCTAATTCTAATTTAACTAATCTCTTCTGGCAACAAATTTTTTCCCAACATCATTATCATTCTTAATGACAATACACTGTATGGCCAACTCACAATCGCTCAAAAAAAGTAATGCATCTGAGCATCCTATAATAGAGATGGAAATAAGGTAATTGCCAAATCTCCCTCATGAACATAGATCAAACTCATTTTAGCACACAAGGAGATGTCTGACAATCTGAATCCAATTATGAAATTAATGAAACTGGCCTTGAAGCTAGACCAAGAAGTAGATAACTCATTAGACAAAGCCTAAAACTATAGGTTATCAAACCAATTTGGAATTGATACATAAAATGATCAAGTTAGAAATCATTGAAATATTCATGTCAAAATTGATAACACCATTTCAAATAAATGCTTTTTATCAGTAACAGCAACACCTCCTTTTGATGCTAACAATAAATTAAACCAAGAAAGTGATAAGAAATTCATAAATCATCAGTAGTGTATAGTTCAAGTTATGAAAGGTCTGGAATTATAAATTTTGTTGTTGCTATTGAACAACCAATTGTGTAAACAATTAACTGCAGAAACATGTAGTAGTAGCAGCTTAGTAAAGCATTCATGGGGAAATCAAATGGCTTATTATTTTCAAGCTCAAAAATAGCAGAATAATTATAAAATTCTGCAGTTAACTCAGAAACTACCAAGAATAAGCAAGCGCAGAACTCCAACTAAAACAATTTGAAAACCAACTTTAAACAGCTATTCACTAATATAACTACACATTTGCATCATATCAGTTACAAGAAATTAAATTATGCTATCAAAATATTCCTAAAGACCACGCCGAATTAAAGTTAAAATACCATACCTCAATTGCCTAAAAAACAATCTAAATAGAATGTAATACTAACCAGACACTGATTCTGGTAGTTCTGCATTTTCCTTTAGTTTATTTGCTTCTTCATTCTTTTCACGCTTGTTTTTCTTCTTCATCCGTTTCTTCTTTTCCTTATTCTGTTTCGGTTTCTTCTTCTCATCCTCCAGTTCCTTTCCTCCATCCTTACCTTCAGTTTTGCCGTCAGCCTCACCACTAGAGCTGTTATTCTCATCACCTTCACTTACCTTTCTTTTCTTTGATTTTACTTTTCCTTTTACTTTCTTGTTTTCATTTTCAACATCAATTTTTGGAATTTCCAATCCGTACTCTGATTCATCAATCTCTTCAAGAGTTAGAAAACCTGCATTTGTTAAAAAATAAAGAAAAGCTAAGCCCCAGTAACCAATAAGCTACATTTATCTTCCATAATAGGGGGAAGAAGGAGAACATGCCTTTTGGATTCTAGTTCTTGACATTACTTCTAATTACACGCAGTTCAAATTTTCCAATTATTTACTTGAATTTTCCATTTAAAGATAAGTACTAAACCAATAAACTTTGAATAATTCATAGAAATCAAAGGAATAGGAGCGGCGGGGGGGGAAAGGGGGGGGGGGGGGGGGGGGGGGGGGGGGGGGGGGGGGCTACATGGGTCCTGCCCCCATAACCTAAAAAAAGTTCTTCCTTTATCCTCCTGCCAAAACTTGGGGCTAAAATATTCGAGCTCTTGTTTGTCTTGTGCAAAACAACAAAATTTCAAAATCATGATAGTGGCATGCTTAATGGCATAATTCAGTCAAATTGCTCCACTCTTTTTATTTCATAATCTCACCTATTATTTTTTCTTACAGTATATTCATAATTCCAGAAGAACTCTTTGTCAACATAATTTTACTTCTTCAGCTCTAAATTTATAAACACTTCCAAATCTCCCTTGTGCTTATATTCGCCAGTTTCTAGCAATTAGCTTTTTAATCTGAGAGACCTTTGTGCATTGCTGCTTCCCTATATTGCTCACCCCCACACCACAACCAAAATATGAAATCTTAGCTTCGCCAGTGATAAAAATGTGCAAGGTTAATTAAATAAATGCAGAAATTTAAAATTTTGAGCCAATAAGAACAAACTTTTAAGTCAAATGAAAGCAAACCGAAAGTTCACTTTTTTTTTTCCCCCTCAAATTTCTGAACTGAAATATATAAATTTTATCAAGGATATGATTAAAACTGTTTTAGAAAAACTCAACAATGAATTGCAGTGGAGGAAGCTAATACTATATTCTCTACCTCCTTCGAGTTCGTTTGAGCCAATAAATACAGAGTAAGGGTCGTGGTTGCTGCCATCATTTTCCGGTAGCGCGGAGTTCCATGGAAGTGAGTCTAATCGTTCGAGATTCTTCCCCACGTCGATTCGGACTCGCTTCTTCAATTTTCGCCTGGCTTTGTTTTTCTGAGAAGACTCGGACGCCATTGTTGAATTGTTGCAGCCGAAAGTTCACAAATATTGCTGAGGAGGAAAGGGTTTAAGGCTTTTTTTGGGAATCGGCTTGGATGGGCCAGCTGGAACAGAGGAATAAAAGGAAATTGACGCAAATAGCACTAAAAATTAACTTTGAACCTTTTCCCCCTTTGGTTGCATTTTTATTATTTTTTACACGGATTCAATACGAAGAAAATTACTTAAATTTTGGATTATTACAAAATATGAATTTGTGTTCTAATTATGTCAATCAATTTAACGATTAAAGTTGGAAGTGTTTTCTCATTTAATTGATTGTCATTATTTTCACCCGATGAGTTATTTAGTCATTTTAGTTTACATAATATATCAGATCGTGTCAACCAATACAAAAAATAAACAAAACATGTTTGATGCAGATTTTTTTGAGATTAAATTTTGTCAAAATGTGATTATTATTATTATTTTAGAAAGTATTGTTAAAAAGTAGAGGAAAAAAACCTATGAATCTACATACAAAATTATTGTATTGGGGAGAATGTGTAGTTGAAAATAAATTTAAGAAAATTCAATTTTAATTAATTCATATGAGAGGGCTTAAGGGCGGATCCAAGATCAGGCTAAAAGAATTTTTAAGATGACTAATATGTGAAAAAAAAATTCACAAAAAAAAAAAAAAATCTTTTTAACCCATGGAATGGCTAAGTACAGCCCAATCTCCTCTAAATCCGTCACCGAAAGGGCCTACTACAGGTCAAGACTAGTTCTTTATTTGAACGATCTAAATCCATGTCGAGGATCTTCGAAGTGGAAGAAAAAAGGGTTATAACATTCTTCCCCAATGTGTAAGTTCTCGTAAATGCAACAAAACACAGAAAGGTCCAACCTCAATGAAGAATCTTTAGTTAATTGCTCGTAAAAAATTAAAAAAAAAAAAAATAGAGGAAGAAGGCGAAGAAGTGCCAATTTGCTGGCACCAAATTAATTACATATACTTTTGAATATATATTACGACATATTTGAGTAATTCTATGCGTGACATATTTATATAACGATACACGTTCACATAAATAAAAATATATTTTCAATTTCAGACTGTATCAATAATATTAATTTAATAAGTTCGATGGATTAAAAGTAATTTTCTATCAATTATTCTTCTTGCTCCATCATCAAATAGCTGTATAGATAGATACTTGTCGACCTAAAACCCACACCTCCATATGAATTGAAGAAGAAATCCATGTCAATCAATTCAATACAATTACATAAAAGTCTCTTATATTCTCTTGGTCCCATAAAGATAATCTTATTTTTTTTTCACATAGATTAAAAAAATTTAGTTACTATAATTGAATAATAAATTTTACTATCATTTTTACTAATATACCCCAACATCAATGCAATCAATATTTAAGTAATTAAATTATTCATGCAGTATTCAAGGTAACAAAGCACAATAGGGATTTGCTAAGAAACTATTACATTAAATATACTCTCAAACAAGAAACATAACCATAATTTGGGACAGATAAAAATAGAAAACGTGACTATTTTTGTGGGACAGAAGCAGTAAAATTTTTCGTGTAAATTCCTATGGGAGTCCTGAACTTTTCATAGGTGTGATAACTATGTCATCAAACATATATTTCCAATCTATTAACACCATGTATGCAACATACCCCCTCGACACAAAATGTCTAATTTGACAATAAGTGTCCATTCCACATGCACACAATATCTATTGAAAGTATTTTTTTTTTTTTAAGAAATAATCTCATTTTGTTCCAAGAATCAAATTGCAATTGCTCAAATCAAACCACAATTTGGTGTGGATTCAATTCAGTTTTTTAGTACATTTCGATAAAAGTTGGTAAAATGTGTGGTTAAAAAGTTGTGAATTTCTCGTAATGTATGATTATAATTAATTTTTAACTTTAATTTAAGATTTTAATTTACATCAAACATGACTAAGTCCCCTTTAATCCTCATTATCGAAAACTCATTTTTTTCCAAACTCATTTTCAATCACATATTCTCACACTTTTTCAACCATACATTATCCGAAAATTCAATATTATAAAATTCAATTTCAACAAAACATGGGGCTCAAACACTTCCTAAATATATATATATTTTTTTGGGACAATTTTATTAGACCTCACTTGTAGGGCTATTTAACGATTGAATGCATATTTTTTGTCAATAAAAATACTACGCACATAGTGTTAAAAGAATAAGGACGTAAATATCAAGAATAAAGGTCACGTTTGAGCCACATTTAAAATATATATATATATATATATATATATATACACACACTTAAACAATGATTTGACATCATTTCGGTCACATATTCTTCGATAAAATAATATTACATGCAAATTCAAAACTTTTCTTTATTTTTTAACTGCACATTTTTCATCAATACACTATTCAAAAATGCATTCTAAGGAAAATAATATGGCTCAAATAAGGGCTCAATGTTGAAAATGTGACAATCGTATCATTATGAAATGAGATCCCTCGAGGAATTTACCATTTCTTCTCATAAAAAGTCAGTTTTATTTTCTCTCATCAATTTAGGTGTCTGTATGGAAATGATATTTTTTTAAATTTAACTTTATCCCCAATAAATTTCAATTATGCATTAAAAAAATTATTTTTTACATTCCACATAATTTTTCTTACTCTTAACTTGACATTCTTAGAAAAATAAAATAAATAAATAAAAATTCAAAATTTAAAATTCAAAATTTCAAATAATCAAGGAAAAATTGTAGCAATTATCCTTACCTTTCATTTTTTGTAGACTTTACCCTAACCTTTAATTTTTACCAATGGAGGTGTCAAATCTTTGAAAATTAGCAGTAATGGTCCAAGTGAATGGAAATCATTCATTTGATTGTTAATTGACCAAGAAAAATGGAGTTTGACCAGTTTTGCCCAAACTAAAAGGGGTAAAGTGGTAACTTTAGATTTACGACGTTAAATAAATAAAAAAAGGAGAGAGAATTAATAAATAAAATCAAAATTCCTAAACTATCCCCACCTCAAAATCAAGTCAAAACCAAAAACCTACTGCCAATCTTATCCTCCTATACATACATAGGCATTAATCAGATCTCATACCTTGCACCCCTTGAAAAATTAGGTAACCTAACTCAAAATTTCGATTAAAATTCAAAAATATCACGAGCCGGGTGTAGGGTCAAGACAGTCGTGCACCGGTGGCATTAGAGCCGAAAGTATCAACTAAGCAACTAGTGGTTGGTTGAATGGACGAATGGCAGCGTTAAAACTAGTTTTCTAGTAATAATGCCGAAAGTGAGTATGACTTAGCTACTATTGTGAAAGAATTCTATGAAATGGCAGTGCCGAAATTGAAAGATTTTTGGACAGAATGCCCATTTATTCACCAAGGTAAAAATGCTCGAAGAAGGGAGAAATTACCACTACAGCTGTGCACCTTGTACGGATTTGTGAAATGAAACTTGTCGAAGAGAAGACATGTGTCATTATGTTCATGGGATTTTTTAGAGTTGGCTCCGCCGAGTTCAATGTAGGACAACTCTTTGCAAAAGGTAGTATAGTTTGCAACATAAGAGTATGCTTCTTCGCCCACAAGCAAGAGGAACTCCAACCATTGTGCATCTCATCCGGTTCTATTGTTTAACTCTCCTTGCTCAAGTGTGACTGTTGCTAATGCCATGGATTTGTTGCAGCCGTGATTTTTTTACCGGTTTAGATGTTGGAGGAGTGAATTCATTTTTTATTTTGATTTGCTTTTCTAGTTTTGTTGAGGATGATGTTAATTTATGATTTTGTAGGACGATTTTGTCTTGCTTGAAGTGATAGTAGTGGGGTTGAAAAAGATGATGATGCACCATTTTCTTTTGAGTAATGCTCCCAATCTAGATGCATTAATGCGACATTAAATGATAAATAAAATTAAGTAAATAATTTAATTTTACCTTTTATTCAACCTATTATCAAACTCCACCTAGATTGAGGTTTGTAATCCTAGTGGGCTTGCATATCTTTTTCTTTTTTTTTTTTGGGTTTTTTAATTTAATTAATGGGAGGAAAATGCAAAGCATTTTTTTAATCCTTTTTAATTTAGTCAAAATTGGCTAAAGTTCACTTTTCTTGGTCAACTAATGATCAACCATCCACTTGGACCCCAGCTTTTAATTTTTCAAAGGTTTGGAGGTTAAAGTTAAAAAAAAAAAAAAAAAAAAAAAAAAAAAAAAAAAAAAAAAAGAAGTAAAAATTAGGATCGCTACTGCCAATCACATGCCAAACTCAGAATATTAAGTTGTCTACTTTTTAATGTTGTCCCTGTCTACTTTTTAATGTTGTCCCTTTCTTCCTTAATCCATCATATTTACCCGATCTAACTGTTTCGTTGTACAATTCACCAATCTCCCAGTTCCCAACACCCAACCATCGCTCATTAAATTGCAAAATCACCGCCCCACTGCGACTCCCGTTATAAAAATAAAAAAATAAAAAAATACAATGTATATCCTCACTCTCAGTCTCAGGCCCCTCAACTTCCTCCACTCCAGAAGGGCATTTTCGTCCATGACCACCTCCACCCCGTCAGCCACGACCAATGCCCGCCTGAGAGGCGTGGTGTTCGACATGGACGGAACCCTAACGGTCCCCGTCATCGACTTCCCAGCAATGTACAGGACAGTGCTCGGGGAAAAAGAGTATTTGAAAATTAAGTCGGAGAATCCGTCAGGTATAGATATTCTGCATCATATTGAGACATGGAGCCCCAACAAGCAGAAACGGGCGTACGAAATTATCGCGGATTTTGAGAAACAGGGTTTGAATCGCCTCCAAATCATGCCTGGTGAGGTCCAATTTGCCCACAGCATTTATATATGTTGTATGTATTTGTATGCAATTTTATTTGGTCCCACTTTAGTGTTAGGGTAACAAGATCGTATTCTTCCCTTAAACTTGTAGTCTGCCGTAGAAATAGGGGACTAGGACTGAGAAATGAGAGTGGTTGAGCATCCTAAAGTGCCACAGCTCAAATGTAAAATTATGAAATGCAGTATTATAGCTCTTAAGCGGTGTATACACTTCTATGTATTTCATAAAATGATTCTTAAATAAAACAAAAAGAACAGAGTGCATATAGAATTGATTTCCAGAAAGAGTTGCATGAAGATATTAAAGATGCCAAGTACCATAGTGGCTTTGTGAGTCCCGAAATTTGAACACTAGTGTCCCGTGAACCCATCATTACTTTGTATTTTACAAGCATTTGTTGAGTGTTGGACTGCATGGAGCTTAATCATACTGTATTCTTACCTTCTTTGACATAGTTCGACGAATCCTTATTGGGTTTGTTGTCAACCAGATTGTAATTTGAATGTACATCTTCTGTAGGCTAGAATTAGAGCCCACTTGACGTGGCTTTTGAAAAGTTAAAAAGAAGCTTTTTAATTCAAAAATTGCTTTAAGCTTCATTTGGCTAATTTTATGAAAGTTCATCTTCTAGTTAGAATAGCTTTTAGAGGACGCTGGTTCAATGTGACTTCTTCTAATAATACTTTCAAAATAGGAACTTCATTTAAAAATTAGTTTTCAAACAAATATGAAGGTAGTTTCCTTCAAAAGCTCTTCTACACGAATAGAAAGTCATGCCAAACAGGCCCTTAGATTTCACAATAATGAATTTCTATCAACTTATGAGTTTGTTAGCTTTGGGTTTATTTCTTTTTTATTTCCCAAAATTTCATTGGAAAGAAAAAGTAAATAACAACCCTTTATACGAGGTGTATACAAACTTCAGCATGCTAATTTGGAGAAAAAGTTCATCAATGTTATACAAGTAAGGATAAAATAAGAGTGTATTCTTCAATGTCCTTAATGCTTTAACAGCATAGCCATTATGAAAAAATTATTCTGGGTCTCAGTTTCATCAATTATATTTAGGGGCAAATGAGTCTTCCACTTCATATATTTTCACTTTTGGCTTATAATATATTCTTCTGCTAAGCAACTTGAAAACTTGGCATACCACCAATTAAGCTCAAGAGGCCAAAAAAATAAAAAAAATAAAAAAATGCTTGTTCTAACAATGCCTGTGAGTATCATTGTTTGAAGTCCCTTAGTCATAAAATATTTTAGACAATTTCCAAGAGTAGCTATTGAGTTTTGAGAATTGTATATATAATGAAAGAAAGTGTGCAAGAGGGATAAATGTAGATCTTTAAATTATTACTGAAAAATTAATAAAATTTAGTGCAATGGAGATAAAAATACATATCTGGAAGCTGAAGTTTTGATCACCAAACAATGTGAGGAAGGAGAAAAAAAAGAAAAAAAAGTAAAAAAATAGGTACCTTTGCTGAGTTCATGCAATTGGATGTATGGTGACGAAGAGACAATAAAAACATACATCGTGGAGCATGCCAAACTACAGGCCAATTTTTGCTCTCTCTCGATTCCCTTTAGGTGAAAAATTGAATGACCACAGTTGAAAGTTGAAGTTTCTTTCTGTCAGTTGCCTTACGTATTTGCAAGGAATATAATTGTGTAAGTTGGACAGGAAAGAGAGTTTGTGGGTTGGTACTATGATAATAAACTCAATAGGATTTTTTTTTTAATTAACTATGTCTTTACTTGTTACATTATTGTAAATGGAATTATTTATATTCTTTTTTTTTTTGTAAGATAGTTTCACATAATTTTTTATGACTAATCCTACTTTTCACAACTCACAACCATATGTATTTTACAAATTATCACAAACCCAAATTATTAATTTTTATAAATTAAAATCTGTTTTTCAACATTGAGGAATCCCTTTTTCCCTTGTCTGAAATAAAGAATAAAAGAAACAACGAGGAGGATGCATATTGTATTGACTTCATATATCATCCTCCAACTTCTTTCTTTGCTTTGTTTTGATATGTAAGTAACTCGGTAACAAGCCAAGTGCTCTGTAACCAGATATCGACATTTGAACGTGTGAAACGGTAATAAAAATTCTCAGCATTAATTACTGCTTCTATTCATATACAAAATGAAATAGAGGTGCTTCAGATTCATTAAATTATTGAACCACTGCAATAAATTAATAAAATGATAAAATAGAAAAAAAAATTAAATTTGGGATTTCCAAGTTGTACTTTCTGATATATCCAAAATTTGTATGAGATTGGGATGAATTTATAGGTTCTCACAATGAATCAAAGTTTTTACAGTTTGATTGTGCTGCAGGTGCTTCAAAACTTTGTAGTTTTCTTGACTCGAGGAATATTAGGTAAAGTAATGCAAAGGTTAATATTCAAATAAACTTCTTTACATTCGTATTTGTTTGCTGAAGCTTTTACTGTTTCCTTTTTGGTTAGACCCCTAAATTCTTTTTGGATATGTTCTTTATTTTGTTGCTTCTGCACTTAACACTTATTTTGCTTTCTGGTGAATTAATTTTGTTCCTTCCTATGTCTTAACCTGTTAGAAATAACGGGGGATGGATGATTCCTTTTTACATTCTGCATCTATTAATGTCTAAAGTTCATTTCATTTTCTTGCCCATTCTTTACTGTCTAGCATTCATGACAGGGGGTAAGTTTGGATTATAGTTTAAATAGAAGAAGCACCATTTGTGTTTATATGTACAATAACATGAATGTAAACGTTTGAACGGTAATGAAAACTAAAAAATGTAGTTTCTGTTTAGGTCTTCGATATAAACTCTGGGATATGCAGTCACTGCCAAGTAATCTATGATCTTGCTCTAGCCATGTTTTAGTAGCTGATAATATGGTATTTGGTGTTCAAGCATTTATTGATATCTGGATGACCTTATTGTACTAGGTAAAAAATAGGCAATATACAGCCTTAATTTTTAAACTTTTATTGTATTTATTTAGGTTTTGAGCATGTATCCCACTTGCCTTGGTTTCTAGTATGTTTAAAGCCACTTCTAGTATCCTGACGACTTTAATAATGCCCAGAACTAACTCAAAGTTATCGATCTTACTTCCCATTTTATCAAATATGCTTTTGTCCTTGTTTACAAGTCTTGATCCTTAATTTTTATGAAAGTCACGAGTTAGTCAAGAGATGAAAATATCATTAAATTGATGTCTGTACATTTATGTATAGGGGTGTAAAAATCAATAAAAAGGGTGTAGAATTTTTAATAGTTTAGGTTTAGCGTTACAATAATATCCATTACGGCTTGTACAACGATAGTTTTAATTTTTTGTTAATTCCATTTTCAGAAGGGGATTAATCACTAGGAATGTCAAGGAAGCAGTGGATTTGTTTCATCTACGCTTTGGGGTAAATTTTGCTTTGTTTGAAAATATCTGCTGAACTGCTAGCAGCTGCACAGTGAAGTTAAATTTAAGATCTTTTTTGTTTCTTCAGATGATATTTTCTCCTGCATTAAGCAGGGAATTTCGACCTTATAAACCAGATCCTGCTCCACTGCTTCATATCTGTACTGCTTGGGGTATGCAACCAGACGAGGTTATGATGATTGGGGATAGCCTTAAAGATGATGTGCGTTCTTTCTTTCTTCATCATCAGGGCCGTCTGAGTGATATTTTTTTCATTATATACTTTTCGACATTGGTTTAAATCTTATTTATTTACGAACAATGTTGTAGGTTCAGAAATTTTTTACAGAACTCGAACAGATTAACACTTAGTAGGTTATTATTGAAAGATGACAAAAAAATATAAAAGAAATGCTGCCATACAGGTGCTGCGTTGGCAGCACCTGTACAGATTCTATTTTTTTCCTTGTACTTGCAGAATTAATCTTTATTTACACGGTCGCTGGATTACTTCTCATTTTTTATTTCTTTTTTAATTCATCACGGTCTTTGCAGGTGGCATGCGGGAGACGAGCAGGAGCTTTCACGTGCTTGCTTGATGAAACAGGAAGGTACGATTCTCCTGAGTATGAAAACATGGAATTCAAACCAGATTACAAAGTAACATCTCTTGTTGAAGCTCGTACACTGTTGGAAAAACATTTCGACCTTATGCCCGGACTGAAGCCTCATTGATGTACGGCGCCTGTGAAGATTTATTGCCTCTAGTTTCTGGATATATTCGTGGTAAAACTAGAACTTTGGTTATATATTTCGTCAATAGTAGGTCAACATATCCCGACAATGCTTAAAGAGGTTAGTTCTCTAATTCAGCTGGTGGGAATAATTCAGTTTTCCTTTTGCTTTTGGGTTCAATCAATGATGTCCTGGGTAGACGGGGCATGTCAGCCTTGGTGAAACAAAAGTTTCTGGATTTATGGACCGACGATTGTTATACTACAGCCCGTCTTGGCTTTTTCAAGTGCACGTCTCTTGCTCGTAGTAGTCATATTTAGTTGTTCATCTAGCTTAAAATTTTGAGATTGTATTTTTGGATTAGATCCGAGGAACTGCTGTACTTTCTTTGGCTTTTGATATTTTTTAAGTTCATTAAGATTGTCTATACAGAACAGCATTGTATTAAATACTTGAACGTTCTATTAGTGTTTATATCTTCTTAACATACACAAGAGTTCTTGAGTAGAGGGATGTTGGATCGTTTGGCTTAATTTGACCCGAAATGGGCCGTGTTGGACTGATTTAAATGAAGTTAAGTCCCCGTTTGGTATAAATTGAAATTATGATTTTAATCCAAATCAAAGTCAATAATTTATTTTAACTATATATTTTATCGACTTCTATCAAAATTTACTAAACATCTGATTTTAATCTTGATCAAATACAGGCTAAATTTCTGATTTCATCAACTACTACAATATCTTCTTTATAAACCTTTTTGGCGCCCTGCACAATTCAAAAATCTGTTAAAAGAAAATAAGCCTTCACAGTGAGGAAAACTAATGGAGAAGAGGAGTTATCAAGAACCAGGAGAAGATGACCTTTTCCACTCCGTCGCCATCAATCTTCTTGCCAACCTCCATCTGGACTCTTCCACTGCCACCTCCTGCAACCACCATCCTAACACCAGCACTACAGCTGCCGGAGCTCCGGTTTCCTTCACCAGAAAACGCTCTGCTTGTGGCTCCATGAAGAGAATTTCACAATCCTCTCCACTTCCTTGCAAGGAAACCTTATGGGAAAGAGCCAACCTCCATCCCTCTTCATCCGCCAGAGCCGCCGCCACCACCACCACTAAAGTCCCACTATTTTCCTCCACTAATTCAATCCAACCTCGAGCACCTTCTTCGAACACATTGCAGTCTGTTCCTTGTAAAACCACACAAATCTTGAACCCTTCAAGCCAATTCTTGAATCCTCAATCAACAGAAAATTCTCCTCCAGAGGCCACACTGCCACCTCTCTGCTCATCAGATTATCAGATGGTGGCATCCGCCACTAACATGCCTCCACAGCATCGGCAAAGTTCTGATCAGGAAAGCCCCAATTCCAAGGTTTTTTCTTGAATTCTCACGAGTTAATCCTATGCTGGATAT
>NW_019238188.1:0-8566 GCF_002742605.1 Olea europaea var. sylvestris | reverse complement strand
TATATATATATATATGTGTGTGTGTGTGTGTGTGTGTGTGTGTGTGTGTGTGTGTGTGTGTGTTTTGTTTTTTTGTTTTTTGGGAAAAAAATTTGATATCAAATTTTGTTTGTTGATTGCTTAATTGCAGAGATTGAAGAGAATGAATGAACGGACGAAAGAGATGAATCAGTGGTGCAACCAAGTCATACATGAAGAAGAACACAAGGTTTCCCTAATTTTTATCATAACAACGATAATTTTATTCCAATTAATGATGCGATTCTTTGATTTTGCAGAATGAAATCAAGAATGAAGCAGAGAAAGCAGTGTGGGTGGATGAGATAAATGGGGGAGATTTAATCATTCACTTTATGTGTCCATGTGGTGGAGTATATGAAATCCTTCTTTCTGGAAATAATTGTTTCTACAAACTCTAGAATTTACCAAACAAAAAGCAATACTGGATAGTACAAAAGTAGACGAGATTTTTAGCATATTTTCATTCGTCACTATAGTAGAGCTATGTAAAGGAGAATCGATTTAGTAGTGATCTTTAAGAGCAAAATCTAGATTTGTTTAGAATATTGAGATAGCGTCTGCTTGCTCCATTCGGAATATCAATAAAGTTGAAACAATACGGAGAATGAATATGACAACGACAAGTATGTTTTTATATCATCTCAAAATTACGAAGAGATTTCAAAATTTTATTGTTAGAAGAGACAAACCTGGATAGCAAATCTTAATTCATTTTTCTTTCTTCTTTGCGCTCATTTTTACCTATACTTTCATTATGTCCACTAAACTAGTAACAAGTCATGCATTGAACCTTTGCACTTAGTTGGGCTAATCAGGTTGGGCTCGAATCGTTCGCAAAGAAGCCCACTTATACGCCCGACTACATAGGCCCATTGTAAGGTGGTGTAGGTCGAGACAAGTTTCGACTCGACTTTAATAATGTGTTAACTTTTTAATCAAAATTTATTATTTACGATTTCCATATGCACGGATCATCTTGCAAGATGATAACAAGTACTACCCGCACACAAGGGACATTTTCTACTATTTGCATGGTATGAGCAATGCTATTTGTTATCATAATGACTGATTATCATGTTTTCATTCGGGGATGGGTTGGGGGGTTTGAAGTAGATGAATATATTATTTATTTAATTATTTTATTATAAAAAATGTAAATTCATCATTTTATCCTTTACATGATTTGTCAAGTTGAGTCAAAGTTTGAATTTCGGGTTGATTAATATATAGATTCTGCCATTGTCCTTTGGCTGCAATCCAAGTGAAAGGTTTGGGGCCGTGGGTGTAAAAATAAAATTTTTGGATGTAATCTACAATAAATTGAAAGTTTGGGATCTCGCTGCAATTTTCCCTTTTAGTTGTATACTCTCAACGACCTAGGATTCCTCGAGAATAAAATTTCTGCCCATACCATATGGTCACATGTCACGGAATCTAAATCATCATTCTCCGACTTCTAGTTTGTTTGTCCCCCCTGCTCATTGACAATCTCAATGCATGCTTTGGCAATCCCTATATATGATATTTAAATTACGTTTGGATTGAGAGGGTTTGTTTGAATGTGCTCATACAAAAAAAAAAAAAAAAAAAAAAAAACCGAAAGGAAATAGAACAGAATTGCATTCATACCTTTCAACAAATTTAATTGAGCTTCCCCTTTTATCGGGGTTTTTTTTATTTGGCAAAAAAAAAAAAAAAAAAAAAAAAAAAAAAAAAAAGAAAGTTGAATCATAACCTTGAGGGTTCCTACCATCCAATTCTTAGAGTTTTGTGAGGGAGGTAAATCGCGGGATGTGCCCAACAGGTCAGGGAACAAGAGCTGCCTGTACACCGCGCCTACAAAGAGTCAAATTTCATGTCTCATGAATCAAACCCCCACACTGCGGCTGTCAGCAAGACGTGAGATAATTTCACTCCTGTCATTTGCACCACTGAACTATGCCCCGGGGGCTTGAATGTGCTTATGCTTATTGTTGGAAGAATTGACTACAATTTTTCTTTTCCTTTTTTTTTTAAATTAATTTTTTTTTTTTAAGCATGATCAATGAAGTACTAAACAAAAGAGTTTTTGTTTATACTTGATGGTATGTCTTGTTTGTACATCTGTGTTGAACTTTTTTTTGATGGATCGACTTTTCAAAAATTGTGGATTGTACTTGATTTTCGATGTCTAATCTATTTTACATTTTTGAGTTTTCTTAAATACTTCTTGACATTTAATTTAAATTTTAATACCATTACTCTTATGCATATTTATTTAATTCTATAGTTTAATTTTTTTTATATAACAAAGCTAGATCCTAATAAGAATGTTTTATTAATTAAACTATGATATTAAGATTTATTAATATGATTATAAGTCAATCATAAGCTAAATCAAGCCTTAAGGGATAGCCGCAACCAACCTTTATGTGGAATCTCAACTCAAGTGGGAAAATAGTTAGTACTTTTCCGAGTGAAAAATATCAACAACAAAATATGATTATCATTCTTAAAAAGTTTAGATGTGAACCGTCCAAATCATTTTTCAAAAGTAATTTTAGCACTCTTCGGATTTTTTTGACTCGAGTCGAGCCAAGCTTTTGCTCGGCCAAAAATTATAGGCTCGGCTCGAGCATTCGGCTCAAGCCTTATCTCACGTTTTTCCCCACATGCTACTATGCTGCACTTTTTTTTAAGGCTCGGCTCATCACAATGCTGCAATTTTCCTTAAGGCTCGGCTCATAACAAACCTAAAATGGCCTGTGACACGAGCTGTTTCATGTGGCTTGTTCATACGGGCTAGCTCGGGCTCTGGGCTGACGCTCCAAAATGGGGCACAGTCGGAGTTTCGAGTCGGGTATGGGCAGCTCGAGCCAACAAGCCAAATTGACAACCTTAGAAATATTATGTAGAAATGCTACATAACGATTGTTGATCTTATATTGCATTCAACACTACAAACAAATCAAGAAATTTTTATACTTCACTTCAATATTATTTGACTCAAATCAAAACCATAAAATTTTAGATCCAAACCTAAATCTCAAAATATATCACTTCCATCTTACATAAGGACGACAATGGGTTAGGACCACCCTGCCAATTCTCCATCCTGCCAAGGATTCCAGCTAGATGAGTTGATAAATCAGTAAATCACCACTTCCTTTAGGATAGGACTATGCAAGATGGACGAGACATTTTGCCTTATCTGGCCCTTGTTTTGGGCTCCATTTTGTTGAAAAAATACATTTTTCTCTTTCTTATTTTTAATTGTATATTTTTTAATAAAATAATATTATACATAAATCAAAAACTTTTTCTCATTATTACAAATTCTTTGAAAAATCACTATTATAAGATATATATTTTTTCCTAATTTTTCATTAAAATAGAGCGTGACCCCGGCCTAATGCTACACGACTTTTGGTTAGTACAAAACTTTTGTAATTGCTCAATAATTATTGACAAGAGGGACAAGCTGTTATTGTCTATTGGATTTGGGACCCTCTCCCAAGAAACAGTACAATGAGGAGATACGCCTGCAACCCTAAATGGAAGACGACACCATGTCCCAGAACCCTCTCCAACACTCTCTAGAAGTAGGATACGAAAATTTTCTCTTCATTTTATGCCAAAAATAAATGAATAACTCAAAGATTACTCTCCCTTGACTCTTCTAGATTCCTATTAATCAAATATATTCCATGTAGCGCTGATTCTTCCTTCTTGTCTGAAAGATTCGCAATCATTTTCTTGAAGAGCTTTTAGGTTGGAAATAAGTGGGTTGGTTCTGGAAAAACTCTTCTTAAACTCTACAAATTGTGAAATTGATCATGATTTCTTCACTGTTTTCCAGCACAATGCCATTATTTCCATTCAATGTAAGATCGCAAAACCAATCTTTATGCACATTGAAATCCAGTATTCTCTGTTCTCAGCAGCAGAATCTGAATCCCAAGAACATTATAAACAATTTCGGAAGGCCCAAATTTCAGCTGATAAATCCAGTTATCTCTATCCCATCCCATGAGCGATTAAATCAGAGCAAGGATAAACCCAAGAAAGATCAAAACAATGAATTTTTTAAGGCGATTAATCAACAACTGATGGTTTTGTGTGGGTTTGGGTACTATGTCAATGGTTTCAGATGCTTTCCTTGGTTGGCACTTAATTACCACATGGCCCACAATCTTAATATGCAACCATCAACATTGCAGCTTGTGCAGAACTCTGGTAATTTGCCTATGGTGGCCAAACCTTTATATGGGATCTTGTCTGATGCTCTTTATATTGGTGGTGCTCATAGGATCCCCTATGTTTCCATGGGAGGTAAAACTTCACAATTTGTCCATTTTCATAACCTTTTTTTTTTTTTTTGAAAGATTTCTTGCTTTGCTATGTTACTTTTCAAATTAAGATTCACGTTTCATCATTATTTTGTTTATCTTAGTTGGGAGAATAACCATGTTGTTCTATAAATTTTCTTGCTTGATCTTTTTTTGTTGGTCTTTTGGCTTGTCATTTGTTGTGTTATCTAATTCAAGATGCATTTAAGCTTATTCTATAACCTCTTTCAATTAGAGGGCTCGATTTTGCACGAATTTATCTTTCTCAAGGGATTTTTTTATTTTTTTGTAAACTTTCTGTACGGAATTATGTTGTTGCATTTGCTCCTATATGTAGCTTTAGTGTGGTATAAGGCATTGTGGTTTTAAATGTTAGCTTCACTTTGCAAAAGATTTTCAAATGTGAAATGATAACTTCTTTCTATAAAAGTTGAGCAAATTTGTTTGATACTTCAATTGTAATCTTCTTCGATGACCACATATATCATAGTGGAATTCTTTGTAATGATTTAGTAAAATACTTATAATTTACTGTAGGCTGGACCTGTATTCTGAGATATCTGAAAATGTCTTTGAGATCTCCTGCAAAAGGAAGGCATGCCACATATTTCATGCCGTTAATTGCTTTAGCAAAGTTCTTTAAATGGAAAAAGAAAATTCTTTTCACGAGCATACGTGCTTCTAAATTTGATTAACTTAACTGCTTAAGATTTGTGTCTGTCCAATGACACGATTAACCCTGATGTATCAAGCTCTTCAGCCTTCTTGCAGATTTTGTCTTGGGGATCATTGGCCCTGATCCCGGTTGTAAGTGAAGCTCTTCCGGCTCTCATGGCATGTGTTCTTGTTACTAATCTCGGAGCATCGATTTCAGAAGTTGCGAAAGATGCACTTGTTGCAGAGTATGGCCAAAAAAAGAAGATGCCGGGACTCCAATCTTATGCATTTATGGCCTCGGCATTGGGTGGAGTTCTAGGAAATTTACTAGGTGGGTTTTTCTTATTGAAAACCCAACAAACAAAATCCATGTTCCTGGCCTTTGCAGCTTTACTTGCCCTTCAACTCACAATCTCTTTAAACACGAGAGAAAAATCCCTAGGTTTAATCCAACCTTCAAATCGTTCTCTTGCAAGGGAATCTATTTCACAAAGTATCATGAAATCCTGCTCGGATCTTATGATGGCAGTTAAAGAAGAGAGAATCTTGCGGCCTCTTATTTGGGTTGTTTCTTCTATTGTGATGATTCCAATCCTATCGGGTTCCATCTTTTGCTATCAAACTCAGTGTTTAAATCTTGATCCATCAATTATTGGAATGTCACGGGTGACAGGACAATTGATGCTTCTTTCATTGACTTTACTTTATAATCGGCTCGGGAAAAGTATTCCCTTGAGAAAATTGATCGGAATTGTGCAGTTGATATATGCATCTTCTCTGCTTCTTGATCTGGTACTTGTTAAGAAAATCAACGTTCAATTAGGAATTCCGAATGAAGTATTTGCTCTCTGCTTTTCAGGCTTGGCTGAAACTATTGCACAATTCAAGCTCTTGCCGTTCCTTGTGTTTTTTGCAGATTTAGCTCCACCGGGTTGTGAAGGATCTCTAATGTCTTTCTTAGCATCTGCCTTGTGTTTGTCATCTATAATTAGTGGATTTTTTGGGGTTGGGTTGGCTTCTCTTCTTGGTATCACCTATGGTGATTACTCTAGTCTTCCTCGAGGTATTATGATACAGTTTTTTGCTGCTTTACTGCCACTTTGTTGGATTGGTTACGTGCCAATGTCTCATCCTGCAGCTGAAAAGGCTAGGAAGAGAGGTAGAAGTAAAAGGAGTCGAAGAAATAGAAGGATCGGTAAAGTGGTGTTTGATTCGATATACTCTTATAGACGGAAAAGAGAATCTGATTTGAAGATTTGAGAATCTTCTTCTGAAAATACAAGTGCCATATAATGTTTATTGGTGAAACAAAGGAAGAATGAGATTGTACAGAACTCCTATGTCAATTCTCGGCACTGCAGTTCTTTGCATGCTGTGAAGGTGAAATGGGACTTTGGTGCTGGTGTCTTGCGTCCTTTCACAAAAGGAATTACGCTTGCATCAAATTAAGTCAGACCTTTTGGATTACATTTTTGGAAAGAGTAATGCTATTTATACCCATTGGAGTTGATCACCTTCTGACGTGGCATTAAATGATAAGGCCACTTCATATACATATGTAAAGACGCCACATAGCCTTGGTGATCAACTACCAGAGTTGATTGTCAAATTCTGCTCAATATGAAGCATCTTGATAGTTCTCTATGCTTCCTGGCTTTCTTCTCAGAAGGGTCCATTTCACCAATTTCACAAGATCCATTGCATGCTGAACGTGGAACTTCATTGATACTGAAAGTAAGCTCACTCCTTGTAGGCTCCTAGACAGATTCTTTTATGGGCACTACATCATGTTTTATTCCTTTATTTCCCTGGTCGAGGTTGGTTTAGGTTGCTGAGTGGCCATGAGGCGTCGTACATGATCATCTTCATTCATGATTTTAAAGTAACATTTGCCAAAAATTCAGTTTTAGATAGCTGTCTGTGTACTAAGATCATGTGGATGAAGTCATGAATCTATAATTGTCTAGACCTCCGTACAATTGTTTTGTCGTAATGTGAATACAGTAAAAGAAGCAGGACAATGCTCTTGAAGAATAAGGATTTTGCTGGTAGTAGTTGTTTCAACCATGTAATATACTGTCATAGCCATTTATTTACTTGTACGTATGATTCACTTGACGCGTCAGATATGTAAACAAATAATTAACTCCTATCTGAGCTACCGAATCTCTCCATAATAGTAGTTTAGTACTTGTGAATGACGGAGTAGTGGTGTCAAACGTGGGCAAGCTGTCCATGACCTGATCGTTGAGTTAGGTTCTGAGTGCTTGAAGGTGGCCTGTGCTGAACATTGAACCTGACCTGCAGGCCAGCCTGAATGGGGCTTAAAATAATATAAAATAAAAATTGAATATGTCATTAACAAATTTTCAGTGATGGAGTAGATCCTAAAGAATATCACTTCCTCTCAAATTTATCATGAATCGAGAACTTAAGAACAAGAAAGTTGAAGGACTTACCAGGTGGAAATTCTTTTTTCTTGGAAGATCCACGACGAGGCTATAGTGCTTACTCTTGCTAATTATATTGACGCATGTAATTGTTTGAAGATTTTGTGACATCATTTTATTGGATATATTTAAGTGCTTGGGCTCATCCTTGCTCGTCCTACTTTGGGATGACATACAGGCTGAGCCTGGCCACAGAGAAATGAGGAACCTAGCCTGATTGACACCACTAATTGGGGGTGAGCGCTGTTCTATGACATTTTCTCCCTGCAGTGAGCTTTGTCTCTCTTGTTAATTAGCTCATCTAACTACATATTGATGCAGGATGAGGGATGATTCCTGCAGAATAATTAGAAATAGCAAAAAAAACATAACTAGCAAGTAGAATTCCAACGAGAAGAAGAAGGCAGGAAGAAGGGGGAAAGGGCCGGAGAGAAAGGGGGAGAAAATCAGAGAAGAAGTAGAAATCAGGGGAAAGGGGAGAAGGAGGAAGCCATAGGCAATAACCCAAGCATTCTATTCTTTAATTCATCAACTGTCTCAAATACGCAACAAAACAAAAATAAATAAAAAAACAAAAACCCTAAAGAGAAGGGCTTGGGCTAAACCCGCTAAACAAGCCTAATAACAGAAATATAAATAATAATCCAAATAAAATATAACTAATAGTCCAAATAGAAAATAAATAGTAAATGGAAGAAAATAAATAGTAAATGGATGTCCGCATCAACTCTCCCGGGGTGGGAGAAAAATTCGACCCCGTCGAGTGGATAAATCAAAATGTTGCAATGAATCTGATACTAAAGGCTCCAAGTCATGCCATGGGGGACGATCTTTCTGAAAAACCAAATATCGAAATTCCACAAATGATGACGACGCCAATTGCAAATTACCCGCAAAAACATGAGCTGACCAAGATAACTTAGGCGAATGAGGATTTTGCTGACTCTTATAAAGCTCCAATGAATTTGGCTCACGCTGCTGAAGTCTCTCTTTGGGAATCCATGTACCGTCAGAATTAAGTCGATCTATCCAACGAACAAGAAAGCATTGAATCTCTCTATCATTGGTCAACACAAGCTGTTCATCCAAAATAACATCAATTTTATTTTT
>NW_019238187.1:0-1941 GCF_002742605.1 Olea europaea var. sylvestris | reverse complement strand
GATTATTATGTTATCTTATATACAATTTGAAAGCTTTGAGCCAAATTTTGAAGTTAAGGTGAATTTAATGAAGTTTTAGTGATGTAAATTTTGAGTTATTTTCGATTGTATTTTTGGATTTCATGAATAAAGTATTCCATTCTTCTCGAAATCTACACGTTATGGACCATATGGATTATATGTTGGATAGCTCTAAGACGATCATCATTTAAATTTTATTCAATTGTGGAACGGTATCTTTAGGTTATAATCTTAATTGAAGGTCTTTGTGCAATATACAACAAAAGCTTATGCATTGGTGATAAACTGATGGCCTCTTTATGGAATAAGAGTAAACAATTATCATGGATTAATTGTTATAATTGGCTCTTCATAGAAAGAAAGAGCACTAAAATTATGTGAATTTAAGGATGTAAAAGTGTTGCTATCAGATTAAATTTTGAGGAAACATTTACTCTTGTATCAAAAGTTTATGAGGATTTGATTTATGATAATAGATTATGTTAAGGTTTAGGAAGTGTTCTGAAGTAAAATTATGAATTATATGATAGATTGTTGAAGAGCATGATTAAATCATGATTTGGACTTGGGTTATATTAGGATTATGTCATCACATTGCTAGAAATATAAATACTTATCAATCATTAAAGGTATATTTTATTCGAAATGGTAGAAATGGAAGTTGTGTATACATTATCATTGGGTGATATAGAATTAAAGGAAAAGAACACCATATTGAGCTATCTCAATTGTTTTGTTGGGGATAAGTAGAATTTTAGAAAATCATGAACAATTGAATTTTTGGAGATATTGTCAATTTAGAATAGATGTATTTACCCTCAAATATTTTTGTTTGGGGATTCCAAATCCACGGAATGGAGATAAAATAGTATTTAAATTGTTGTAGATAGATTGATAAAGGTTACAAGATTATTTTTAATGATATAGTCAGTTCATAGGATAGACTTATAAAATTATATTTAGACTATGTCAATTACATGGTGGAATTGGAGTATTTATCTTTGGTTAGTTGTAAGAAGTATATAATTAAATTACATTGTGCATCTTCTTTTGATAGAATGTCAAACAATATGAAGATAAGTTCAAAAGAGAGGATATCAACTATGGTTGTTTAATTAAAGGAGACTTCGATAATTATTTATTTTTCATGGAATTGACATATAAAAACTAGAGACAAGTGATGATAATTGAGGTTATATATAATATTGAAATATTCCAAGGATGTATGACAAAATTGGTGAAAGAATACTATTCGATCTTAATATGTAACCATTTTTATAGAAAAAGAATTTGATTAGAGGATAGTTTAAATTTGACGTAAGGTGAAGAGTTGGAGAACATGAAAAAAAGTATCTTGAACTTCAATTGGAAAGTAATTGAGTTTTCATAAGATTTTGGGGGGGGGGGGGGAGAATACCTATTGGCTCTTAGGAAGTTATTAAAAATATGATAAGAAAGATTAAATTTTGGGACTAAAGGTTTGTTGGAGAAATCATTCAATAAAAGAGGCATTATGGGTAGCGGAAGTTAAATGTAAGTTCTATATCTTTATGTGTTGGACCTCTAGTTAATTGAATTTCGAGGACAAAATTCTTTGAAGAGGGTAAGATTGTTACACCCCATTCATTATAATTAAAGTCAATTAAGCATTTGGTCAAGTCAAAGTCAAATAAGAAACTTAAGTTCAACAAATGATTTTTATTGGACTTAAATTGTAAGAAAGAGTGTCATATAAGAATCTAGGGATTTAATTTCTATTTTTGAGGATGTAAGGACTAAATGTAATATTGAATGAAGATTGAGGGGCTTGACTTTCAATGTTCTATAGTTATCCATTAAAATAAGAGATAAATGTCAAAATTTCTCATTTTTGAGGCCAAAAACGCGAGAGTAACTTTATTAAAAGAAAAGTAAAAAAAA
>NW_019238186.1:0-1941 GCF_002742605.1 Olea europaea var. sylvestris | reverse complement strand
TAGTCGTTCGATTATCAGGGGCAATTTTGTCATCCAGTTTGAGCTTTTTTTAAAGAATGTTAGTGCTGAAATTTCACGATTGAATTAGAAAACGTCCAATATGAAGCTTCTTGTTATCTAAATATTTAAGTGGACTCGTGGACTGAGTAACTTCATAGATGACAGTCATTAGCTTTAACGCAGTCTAGAACAATTGCCTCCAGCGCACTTGTGACTGATGAGCCACTTGCAAAATGGCACATGCAGATCACATGATAAATTTTCAAAATTCCAATTGTTATTTCTTTGTTAATTATTTTCTGAGAAATAAAATGTGGCTTGCAGCTTACTTCCTCCCTTTACATATCAATCTCATAAGCATGAATTACAGATGAGATTGGGAAGTAACAGGTTCAACAGTCAACAGGATTCCCTAAAGCAGATTAAATAGACTAGAAAATTTGTCAAGTTGGACACAAAATTTCAGTGATGAAAACTGAGAAAAAACCCCATACTTACAGACTCTCTTAAAACTGAGAAGTGAACTTCGTGGGTAGCCAAAGCAAGCATGATCAAATCTGCATCCTAATAAAACAGAACTACGAGTCAAAATGTCTTGTACATTTGCAACATAATCTATAAATGGAGAGCAAATTAAGTGAATCAAAATATACCAAAGAAACTTACCAGTCCATACAGACAATGTCGGGTATTTGGATCAAATCCTGGGAGATTTCGTTGCAAGCGGATATAAGACATTATCTTGTGTTCACCTTCACCCGGCACACTAGCATCCGAAAGGATTACCTGACAAAATTAGAGAAAATCACATCAAATAGAGAAAGAATAGTTTCTCCCACTAACTAACTGGGTGTCAAATTCCTACCTTGATTGTTTGCCAACCAGGATCGTGGTTCGTCCTCCAATGTATATAATACCGAAGAGCATCAGACAACAATTCCATGAATTCGGTTCCAGGCGTTATTACATTTGAATCGAGCTTTTGCTTTCCCAAGTTATTTCCTTCCTGTTCAAGGTCTCCTCTTGGTCTCTCCATTTGAGAAGTCTAATAGCAATTTGAAAAAAAATAAAAAATAAAAATAAAATAAAATTATATATATATATATATAAAAGCAAAAAGAATAATCTCTGAACACGAACTTTGAAACCGTGAAAAACATAACACTCACTTCATCAGTTACATCTATAGCAGCTCTGAATCGTCTTGCTCGCTGCTGGTTCATCTTAGCCCTTGGTGCAACACCATCTAGCAAGAAATCATTATGTAACAACACAATTACCCTCTAGTTTTACTATGTCAAGGTAACAGCATGACCATTTTACGTTTTTCATGAATTTCTCTATCATAAGAATATTTATTTGAGTTAAAAATATTGTATGATAGTAGTTAACAACCAATTCGATGCCCATAAACTTCATTTTGCCAAAATTGATTTGACAAAATCCTCGAAGTCTTCTATTTTAGAAATACTAAATTATCCTTTCATATGATAAATATATCAAGAACAGACAGCTAACTGACCGATTGCCATGTAAAGAAGTTTTCGCGGCCTAATCACAGTAAAAATCCGATCAAGGTACTTAAATACTGCCCTGAATACTTCATCGTAAGTTTCAGGCATTGGCTGCAAAGAGAGGCCAAAATTCAACTGAATTCTTCCAAAAAAAAGAAAGGAACTTTTATTCCAATAAACCCAAAACTCGCAAAAGTAAATATACAAACAAGCATACCATGTCTTCTGGATGAAAGCAGGGATGGATAATGCCATTCATGTCAAGGTAGAGATTGTCGAATTCAAAGCCATTGGGATTCGGCTTCGTGGTATCCACGGGGACCTTAACACCATTAACAAATGACGGAGAATCTTCTATCACTTCAACTACTGAACGTGGATATCTGTCGATCAGCCATCGGTAGAATGACGGTATTCCCATATTTGG
>NW_019238185.1:0-1941 GCF_002742605.1 Olea europaea var. sylvestris | reverse complement strand
ACTAAAGTGTACACCATAGTATACATTGAGCAAAGTTCCTACCGATTGAACTTTGCTATTTGTACACTGATTTTTTACACATTGTTTGACGTTTGAATTGTTGTCAAGTGTCAATTGGATAGGAAAACTATTTGAAATTTAAACTGTCCAATGGGGTAATGTTATGTGGCAAATGTGTAAACTAAAGTGTGCAACGTACTGTACATGTAGCTAGGACCTTACCGATTGAAATTTTCTATTTGTGCATTAATTTTTGACACGTTTTTTGCACTTGCATTGTTGTCAAGTGTCAATTGGATGGGAGAACTAGTCGAAATTTAAACTATCCATCAAGGTAATGTAACATGGCAAAGTGAAAACTACAGTGTACACCACAATGTTCATGTATCTAGGTTCTTACCGATTGAACTTCGCTATTTGTACACTGATTTTTGACACGTTGTTTGAACCTTGTATTGTTGTTAAGTGTCAATTGGACAGAAAAACTGGTTGAAATTTAAACTATCCAACAGGGCACTGTCACGTGGCCAAGTGTAGACTAAAGTGTGTACACCATAGTGTGCATGTAGCAAGGTTGTTGCCGATTGAACTTTGCTATTTGTATACTGATTTTTGACATGTTGTTTGACACTTACATTGTTCTCAAGTGTAAATTGAATGGAATTGAAACTATCCACGGGGTAACGTCACGTGGCAAAGTGTAAACTAAAGTGTAAACCATATTGTACATATAGCAAGGCTCTTACCGATTGAACTTTGCTATTTGCACACTGATTTTGACACGTTGTTTGACACTTACATTGTTGTAAAGTGTCAATTGGATGGGAAAATTGTTTGAAATTTAAACTGTACAACAGGGTAATGTTACGTGGCAAAGCGTAAACTAAAGTGTACACCATGGTGTACATGTAGCAAGGTTCTTACCGATTGAACTTTGCTATTTGTTCACTGATTTTTTAAACATTGTTCGATACTTGCGTTGTTGTCAAGTGCCAATTGGATGAGGAAACACTTTGAAATTTAAACTATCCAACAGGGTAGTGTCACGAGGCAAAGTGTAAACTAAAGTGTACACCGTCGTGTATATGTCGCAAGGTCCTTATCGATTTAAACATTGCTATTTGTACACTAATTTTTGACACGTTGTTTGACACTTACATTGTCGTCAAGTGTCAATTGGATGAGAAAACTATTTGAAATTTAAACTGTCCAACAGGGTAATGTCATGTGGCAAAAGTGTAAACTAAAGTGTGCATCTTAGCGTACATGTAGCTAGGTCTTTACCAATTTAACTTTTCTATTTGTGCATTAATTTTTGACATGTTTTTGACACTTGCATTATTGTCAAGTGTCAATTGGATGGGAGAACTAATCGAAATTTAAACTATCCAACAAGGTAATGTCACGTGGCAAAGTGTAAACTACAGTGTACACCACAGTATTCATGTAGCAAGGTTCTTACCGATTGAACTTTGCTATTTGTACACTGATTTTTGACACGTTGCTTGACCCTTGCATTGCTGTCAAGTGTCAATTGGAAAGAAAAACTGTTTGAAATTTGAACTGTCCAACAGGGTAATGTCATGTGGCTAAGTGTAGACTGTAGTCTGTACACCACAGTGTACATGTAGCAAGGTTCTTACCGATTGAACTTTGCTATTTGTTCAATGATTTTTGACACATTGTTCGACACTTACGTTGTTGTCAACTATCAATTGGATGGGAAAACTATCTGAAATTTAAATTGTCCAGTAGGGTAATGTCACGTGACAAAGAGTAAACTAAAGTGTACACAATAGTGTACGTGTAGCATGGTTCATACCGATTGAACTTTACTATTTGTACGCTGATTTTTTAAACATTGTTTGACGCTTGGATTTTTGTCAAGTGTCAATTGGATGGGAAAACTTTTTGAAATTTAAACTATCCAATGGGGTAATG
>NW_019238184.1:0-1941 GCF_002742605.1 Olea europaea var. sylvestris | reverse complement strand
AAAATGACGAAATTGCCCCTGGCCCGGAATTTGTTTCTGAATAACCTGTCAAATTTTAGCCCATTTCGACACCGTCGCAAAAATTGACGGAATTGACCTCGGCGCAATTTTTGTTTCCAATCAACCTGCCAAATTTCAGTCCATTTGGACACCGTCGCGAAAAATGACGAAATTGCTCCTGGTGCGATTTTTGTTTCTGATCAACCTGTCAAATTTCGGCCCATTCTGACACCGTCGCGAAAAATGACGAAATTGCCCCCAGCGCGATTTTTGTTTCCGATTAACCTGTCAAATTTTAGCCCATTCCGACATCGTCGCTGAAAATGACGAAATCGCCCTCGGCGCAATTTTTGTTCCAATCAACCAGCCAAATTTAAACCCATTTCGACACCGTCGCGAAAAATGACGAAATTGCCGCCGGTGCGGTTTTTGTTTGCGATCAACCTGCCAAATTTAAGCCCATTCCGACACTGTCGCGAAAAATGACGACATTGCCCCCGGCGCGATTTTTGTTTCCAATAAACCTGCCAAATTTCAGCCCATTTCGACACCGTCACGAAAAATGACGAAATTGCCCCTGGCACGATTTTTGTTTCAAATCAACCTGTCAAATTTCAGACGGTTCCGACACCGTCGCGAAAAATGACAAAATTGCCTCCGACGCGGTTTTTGTTTTCAATCAACCTGCCAAATTTAAGCCCATTCCGACACCGTCGCAAAAAATGACGACATTGCCCCCTGCACGATTTTGGTTTCCGATCAACGTATCAAATTTTAGCCCATTCCGATACCGTCGCGATGAATGACGGAATTGCCTCGACGCGATTTTTGTTTCAAATCAACCTGCCAAATTTCAGCCAATTTCGACAACGTGGTGAAAAATGACGAAATTGCCCTTGGCCCGGATTTTGTTTCTGAATAACCTGTCAAATTTTAGCCCATTCTGTCACCGTTGCAAAAAATGACAGAATTGACCTCGGCGCAATTTTTGTTTCCAATCAACCTGCCAAATTTCAACCCATTTCGACACCGTCGCGAAAAATGACGAAATTGCCCCTGGCGCAGTTTTTGTTTCCGATCAACCTGCCAAATTTCAGCCCATTCCGACACCGTCGCGAAAAATG
The DNA here is from genome assembly GCF_002742605.1 of Olea europaea var. sylvestris. Lineage (NCBI taxonomy): Eukaryota > Viridiplantae > Streptophyta > Magnoliopsida > Lamiales > Oleaceae > Olea > Olea europaea. Next base: position 817 of record NW_019238184.1, on the reverse strand, counting down.
ACGAAATTGCCCCTGGCACGGTTTTTGTTTCCGATCAACCTGTCAAATTTAAGCCCATTCCGAGACCATCGCGAAGAATGACGACATTGGCCCCAGCGCGATTTTTGTTTCCGATCAACCTATCAAATTTTAGCCCATTCTGATACCGTCGCGAAAAATGACGGAATTGCCCCGACGAGATTTTTGTTTCCAATCAACTTGCCAAATTTCAGCCAATTTCGACACTGTCGCGAAAAATGACGAAATTGCCCCTGGCCCGGAATTTGTTTCTGAATAACCTGTCAAATTTTAGCCCATTCCGACACCGTCGCAAAAAACGACGGAATTGACCTCGGCGCAATTTCTGTTTCCAATCAACTTGCCAAATTTCAGCCCATTTGGACACCGTCGCGAAAAATGACGAAATTGCCCCTGGTGCGGTTTTTGTTTCTGATCAACCTGTCAAATTTCGGCCCATTCTGACACCGTCGCGAAAAATTATGAAATTGCCCCCGGCGCGATTTTTGTTTCCGATTAACTTGTCAAATTTTAGCCCATTCCGACACCGTCGCTGATAATGACGAAATTGCCCTCGGCGCAAGTTTTGTTCCAATCAACCTGCCAAATTTAAACCCATTTCGACACCGTCTCGAAAAATGACGAAATTGCCCCCGGTGCGATTTTTGTTTCCGATCAACCTGCCAAATTTAAGCCCATTCCGATACCGTCGCGAAAAATGACGACATTGCCCCCGCGCGCGATTTTTGTTTCCAATAAACCTGCCAAATTTCAGCACATTTCGACACCGTCGCGAAAAATGATGAAATTGCCCCTGGCA
>NW_019238183.1:0-1942 GCF_002742605.1 Olea europaea var. sylvestris | reverse complement strand
TTACTATAATTAGAAAACCTAAAATTTTGTGTTGTCGCACAATCTTTTCTAATATTTACATGCACATTAAAAGTAAATTTTTGCCTGCCATCATTGCGCATTGACATTGATGTAGTGAGAAGAGTAAAACACAAAATGAATAAACTATTCACGAATATATCTTTCATTTTAAAACCATTGCAAGTGTACAGTTCGTTAACATGTAATAAAGTTGAAGTGAATCCAAATATTATCCCACAAAATTGATTTAGTTCGATTTTAATTATTGCGACCTTAATCGAAACAATAATAATAACATGTGTTTGTTACAATGAAATTACAGCTAAAATAAACTACTTATTGAATTATGAATGAGTTAACTAAATTAAATACACAATATGTTAAATGAAAATTGATATGTTCTAATGAATGACAAACGATTAGGATCCCAAATTCCTATGTAATAATCATTTTTAACTTTAGTTTTACACTTTGACAACATGATTGAATTTTGACGAATTAATGTTCCTATTTTATTTAACAATCTCTCTTGACTAATGTTAAACCTTATCTCAAACATAACCCTATGACGGATGCGAACATACAAGAATGTATGAATTTTTATGAACACTTAAAGATTCACATAAGGTATAGCGTTATATTTCTATCCACTATCGGATCCTATAACTATTTATATCATGTCGAGCTTATTTCCCTTTTTTTGACTACATAAAATCGGTCGATACATTAACACAATTGCTGTGTACAATAATTGTAAAGAAAAGAAAATCATATAAAATATAAATCATTCAATATTTAAACACGTGTTTTCAATATCAAATATTTAAAACTAAAGAATAAAAGCTGGCATTACATAGTTCATCAATCTACTAGCACAAATAAATTTGGCCTGACATGTTATAAAGAAGAAAACAAAAGAAATATTGAAGAATCGACATCACTCAGTTAAATCTTGAATTGAATCTTCGAGTTTTAGAATTGAAATTTGTGTTTCTTGACTCCTTCACTCCTTCCAAAATCTCTTAGAATTGTTATAATACGTGGTAAACTAATGGATGGCCTTAGGTCTTTAAAAGATGTCCCAAAATTTGTTTCCATAAGAATTGTTGTAATATAAGGAAACTATAATTTTTCCACCGGAAATGTACTATGCTATAGTGTAGTACAAATGCATGTTATAGCATAGTTTAATGAAATTCAGTCCTAGAACTCTCTAAACCATGGGATATAATTATGTTATAACATAGTTAAAGTGAAAATTCATTCTTTAAATTTTGGTCTCCAGACTTTGTTTTCTCATTTCTTGACCTCTTTTCTCATTTCTTCTTTTTTCTAATACTTCATGTCTTTACTCAATTGGTTTTCAACTTTTTCACATTTTTATTTCTTCCTCCGGGTCATCTTTAAGCTATTTATACTTTGGTCCTTGAACTTTGATTTTTTTTCCATTTGAGTCATTTTTCTCTTGTTTCTCCTAAATTTCTCCACCATATTCATCAATGTTGTCCCGCAAATATATTTATATAGATTACAACATATTTACCATCAATTATCCATATTTTGCGGTCTAAATAAGTGTATAAAATGCACTAGTTTAAAAAATATCACCATCTGATTTCAGTCGATCTTTACCTAGATCAGAAAACTAGGTGTTGAAGACTCATTGATTTGCACAAAAATAATGAGTGTTAAATCGAAAAATTTGAGATTTTTTTTTTCAATAGAAACTTAACCAATCAAACATAGTTTTGTGGCTGTCACTTGTAGTATAATTACACAAGTCTAATTCAAATTGACTCTAGGTCCCTAATCTTCAAATAATATGTAAAACCGGAAATAATTAAATAAACACATCATGAGTGAACAAATAAAGTAATAAAATCACGCTCGGTGTCTGTCTACACCATACTCTTAGGACTGGAAAAGATTTTTCCTTTAATCT
>NW_019238182.1:0-1942 GCF_002742605.1 Olea europaea var. sylvestris | reverse complement strand
AACTCACCACTTCGTCGTAACGTATGAGGGATTTTGGCCATTCTTCAAAAGAATGAGCGCTTGTATATTTAGAATGCTTGGAGAGTCGGCGAACGAAGAATTGAGCGTAGCTTTTGCATACGGCATCCGCTTTGGGCCCATAAGAACTTTTTTGATATGTAGCGAACGTTTTGGATTGAACTCACCACTTTGTCGTGACGTATGAGGGATTTCAGCCATTTTTCGAAAGAATGAGCACTTACATATCTGAAACGCTTGGTGGGACGGCGTACGAAGAATTGAGCGTAGCTTTTGTACACGGTGTCTGTTTTGGGCCAATAAGAACTTTTTAGAAATGTAGCGACCGTTTTGGATTGAACTCACAACTTCGTCGTGACGCGTGAGGGATTTCGGCAATTTTTCGAAAGAATGAGCACTTGCATATTTGGAACGCTTGGATTGTCGACGTACGAAGAATTGAGCGTAACTTTTGCACACGGTGTCCGTTTTGGGCTCATAAGTACTTTTTGGAAACGTAGCGATCGTTTTGGATTGAACTCACAATTTCGTCGTGACGCTTGAGAGATTTCGGCCATTTTTCGAAAGAATGAGCACTTGCATATTTGGAACGCTTGGATTGTCGACGTACGAAGAATTGAGCGTAGCTTTTGCACACGGTGTCCGTTTTGGGCCAATAAGAACTTTTTAGAAATGTAGCGACCATTTTGGATTGAACTCACAACTTCGTCGTGACGCGTGAGGGATTTCGGCCATTTTTTGAAATAATGAGCACTTGCATATTTGGAACGCTTGGATTGTCGGCGTACGAAGAATTGAGCGCGAGTTTTGCACACGGTGTCCGCTTTGGGCCCATAAGAACTTTTTGGAAATGTAGCGACCGTTTTGGATTGAACTCACCACTTCGTCATGACGTACGAGGGATTTTGGCCATTCTTCGAAAGAATGAGCGCTTGTATATTTTGAACGCTTGGAGAGTCGACGGACGAAGAATTGAGCGTAACTTTTGCACACGGTGTCCGTTTTGGGCCCATAAGAATATTTTGGAAATGTAGCGACCGTTTTGGATTGAACTCACCACTTTATCGTGACGCGTGAGAGATTTCGGCCATTTTTCGAAAGAATGAGCACTTGCATATTTGGAACGCTTGGATTGTCGACGTACGAAGAATTGAGCGTAACTTTTGTACACAGTGTCCGTTTTGAGCCCATAAGTACTTTTTGGAAATGTAGCGATCGTTTCGGATTGAACTCACAACTTCATCGCGACGTACGAAGGATTTTTTCCATTTTTCGAAAGAATGAGCGCTTGTATATTTCTAACGCTTTGAGAGTTGGCGGACGAAGAATTTAGCGTAGCTTTTGCACACGGTGTCCGTTTTGGGGCCATAAGAACTTTTTGGAAATGTAGCTACCGTTTGGATTGAACTCACCCCTTCGTCATGACGCGTGAGGGATTTCGGCCATTTTTCGAAAGAATGAGCACTTGCATATTTGGAACGCTTGGATTGTCGACGTACGAAGAATTGAGCGTAACTTTTACACACGGTGTCCGTTTTGGGCCCATAAGTAATTTTTGGAAATGTAGTGACCGTTTTGGATTGAACTCACAACTTCATCGCGACGTACGAAGGATTTTCGCCATTCTTCGGAAGAATGAGCGCTTGTATATTTCGAATGTTTGGAAAGTCGGGGGACGAAGAATTGAGCGTAGCTTTTGCACACGGTGTCCGTTTTGGGCCCATAAGAACTTTTTGGAAATGTAGCGACCGTTTTGGATTGAACTCACCACTTCGTCGTGACGTATGAGAGATTTTGGCCGTTTTTCGAAAGAATGAGCACTTGCATATTTGGAACGCTTAGATTGTCGGTGTACGAAGAATTGAGCGTAACTTTTGTACACGGTGTCCGTTTTGGGCCCATAAGTACTTTTTGGAAATGTAGC
>NW_019238181.1:0-1942 GCF_002742605.1 Olea europaea var. sylvestris | reverse complement strand
ACAAAAACATCTGCAATAAAGATCCTTCATAAATATTCGTTAAAAGAATTAAACAATAAATTATGATTGACAACCTCTCCTATGTCTCCTTATAAGTCATTCTCATAAGTGAATTGCAACATTTGAAACGACTGTTAATTTTGCAATATAATCTAGCTCATATTTCTCTTGATATTTTCTAGACTGAAAATCTACTATTTTCTACTCATTTGACCCCTAGATTGTACAATTCAAGAAAGAATTTCGAACAATATGTTTCTAAAAGTGAGTGGAACTAATTTGGAAAAGCTGCATTTCATAGACAGGGAAATGGAACCAATACATTGCCGAGTAAAATTAAATATCTAACTAATTATAAAAAGGAATGCTTTCCATCAAACACATTCTCATGACGATAAAATCCTAGCAAAAACTATATATTTATGGACAAATCAAAACAAATATTTGAACTAGCAAGGTCACGTAAACTTTTCACATTCTTTTTCTAATTCTTTCTCATTTTCCAGTCTTTCAAATTCAATAAGAAGTAGAGTTGCAAACTGCCTGACAATTTATACCAGTTCATTTGTAATCTAGAGGGGCATTTATTTTGCAATCAAGAGCTACCAATCCACAAGTTTTAGGCATCTTTACAGGATCATACTTTGCTATCAGTAAACTAAAAACACAACTTATTTTATGGATACAGTAGCATAAATATGAAGACAAAGTGAGTGATTGATTTGTGAATCATTTAGCCTGGTGAATAAACTAATTATTTCTATCTTAGCCCAACGGATAGAAATTTCCATTTGAATACTGGCTATTGTTAGTATTAGCTTATAACAAATTGAGGATACCGTGCAATAGATTTTCAAGCATCTCTCGTAAAAAGAATTTATGTTACTAAAAACTTGTTGAAGTATTCGGAGCATGTCAAGTAGATCACATATTTAAAACGAGTTTATCTACAAAAGATGCTCAAGTAGTTATAAGCTCACAAGTTAAGCTTTTGTGTGGGACTCAATGAGAGTATTTATGTGGTTCTGTGAAAAAAAATAGATAAAATTTAGCGAATTTAAATCACTATGTTTAGAGGAATGCAAATGGAGACCTGCACCAATATGCTTCATATTTTGTTGAATTTTCCTAATTCAGAACTAGGCAAAGAACAATCACTTATTTATGTCCTTATTCACTATATATCCAGGTTATAATCATCATCAAAAAGTTACCATGAAAGTAATTTCGACGATCTTAATCATAATTATAGGTCAAATTTAGTATAGAACTAGAGTTGGGAGTGTAACCAACGCCTTTCTATAATTTCCTTGTTTTCCAGATCATCTGCCATACACATCAGCACTGCCTGTTGTTGTGGGTTTTATATTCTGGCAAGATATAGTTATTCAATTATTAATGCTGAAACTGGCAGTTGAAATTTTCTATTCAGGACTCATCATTTCCTATGGAGGCCATTCTTGACTAACCAACATTTTGTTACTCTGTGTGAAGACATAATTAGTCAGTTTGAATTTAAAAATGAATGATTATTTAAACTGCTTATAAACATTATAAAATTTCAAATCAATCATCATAAACTCTAATTCAGAGACAAATAGTTCACAATGAGAAATGAACCAATACCTCGAGCGATTAGGACAACAAGAGGTGAAAATAACAAGATGGATCTTATAATGGCGTCCTGAAAATAGCACAAAGAGAGACAATCAATTTGTTAATTACAACATAACTGGCTAAACTCAAATGATAGTCAAAGAAAATAGATCTATGAGTCTTTGATAGAAAATAGAATATATATTGTAGAAACTTTTCACAACATGACCAAAGGAGTATAAAATAGAACCACATTGATGGATTGATCATGCCTTGGCTTTGGACAACTTTGACAAGCAAGAGAGTCACACTTCGAAATTTATATAATAAGCTCATGAAGCTTTTA
>NW_019238180.1:0-1942 GCF_002742605.1 Olea europaea var. sylvestris | reverse complement strand
GCGCCGGGGCAATTTCGTCATTTTTCGCGACTCTGTCGGAATGGGCTGAAATTTGACTGGTTGATCGGAAATAAAAATCGCGTCGGGGGCAATTTCGTCATTTTTCTCGAATGCGTCGGAATGGGCTAAAATTGACTGGTTGATCGTAAACGAAAATCTCGCTGGGGGCAATTTCGTATTTTTCACGACTGTGTCGGAATGGGCTGAAATTTGACTGGTTGATCGGAAATAAAAATCGCATCGGGGACAATTTCGTCATTTTTCTTGACTGTGTCGGAATGGGCCAAAATTTGACTGTTGATCGGAAACAAAAGCCGCTTCAGGGGCAATTTCGTCATTTTTCAGAACTGTGTCGGAATGGGTTGAAATTTGACTCGTTGATCGGAAATAAAAATCGCGCCGGGGACAATTTCGTAATTTTTTTCGACTGTGTCGGAAAGAGCTAAAATATGACTAGTTGATCGGAAACAAAAATGGCTTCAAGGGCAATTTCGTCATTTTTCACGACTGTGTCAGAATGGGCTGAAATTTGACTGGTTGATCGGAAACAAAAATCGCACCGGGGGCAATTTCGTCATTTTTCGCGACTGTGTCGGAATGGGCTCCAATTTGACAGGTCGATCGGGAACGAAAACCGCGCCGGGTGATTTCGTCATTTTTCGCAATTGCGTCGGAATTGGCTAAAATTTGACGGGTTGATCGAAAAAAAAAATCGCGCCGGGGCAATTTCCTCATTTTTCGCGACTGTGTCGGAATGAGCTGAAATTTGACTGGTTGATCGGAAACAAAAATCGCGCCGGGACAATTTTCTTCATTTTTCTCGACTGTGTCGGAATAGGTTAATATTTGACTTATTGATCGGAAACAAAAATCGCGCCGGGTGCAATTTCGTCATTTTTCGCGACTGTGTCGGAATGGATAAAATTTGACAGGTTGATCGGAAACAAAATACCGCGCCGGGGGCAATTTAGTCATTTTTTACGACTGTATCGGAATGGGATAAAATTTGACTGGTTGATCGGAACCAAAAAAATCGCGCAGGGGGCAATTTCGTCATTTTTCGCGACTGTGTCGGAATGGGCTCAAATTTGACGGGTTGATCGGGAACGAAAACCGCGCCGGGTGATTTCGTCATTTTTTGCAATTGCGGCGGAATTGGCTAAAATTTGACGGTTGATAGGAAACAAAAATCGCGCCGGGGGCAATTTCTTCATTTTTCATGATTGTGTCGAAATGGGCTCAAATTTGACAGGTTGATCGGGAACAAAAATCGCGAAGAATGAATTTCGTCATTTTTCACGATTGCGTCGGAATTGGCTAAAATTTGACGGGTTGATCGGAAACAAAAATCGCGCCGGGGCAATTTCCTCATTTTTCGCGACTGTGTCGGAATGGGCTGAAATTTGACTTGTTGATCGGAAATAAAAATCGCGCCGTGGACAATTTCGTCATTTTTCGCGACTGTGTCGGAATGGGCTCAAATCTGACAGGTTGATCGAGAACAAAAATCGCGCCGGGTGAATTTCGTAATTTTTCGCAAGTGCGTCGGAATTGGCTAAAATTTGACGGGTTGATCGGAAACAAAAATCTCGCCGGGGGCAATTTCGTCATTTTTCGCGACTTTGTAGGAATGGGCTGAAATTTGACTGGTTGATCGGAAATAAAAATCGCGCCGGGGACTATTTCATCATTTTTCTCGACTATGTTGGAATGGTCAAAATTTGACTGTTTGATCGGAAACAAAAATCGCGCCGGGGGCAATTTCATCATTTTTCGCGACTCTGTCGGAATGTGCTAAAATTTGACAGGTTGATCGGAAACAAAAAATCGCGCCAGGAGCAATTTAGTCCTTTTTCGCAACTGTGTCGGAAAGGGCTAAAATTTGACTGGTTGACCGAAAACAAAAATCGCTTCCGGGGCAATTTCGTCATTTTTCACGACT
>NW_019238179.1:0-1942 GCF_002742605.1 Olea europaea var. sylvestris | reverse complement strand
AGGAATGAACTTAGTCTTATGGTTACTAAAGTGGGAAGTAAGTACTAGATGGCATAGGGAATTAGTTGGAGCCTGCATAAGAGCCTGTAATCTTCCATAATCAATTTAAACTTATAGCAAGCTTAGCTCTTCCAAAAAATTACAGTTTAACAGCCTTTGAAGCTTCATTTTTTATAATGTTAGCTCTTTGATGTTACAAGGCACCGTACCAGCTCTTTTGCTGAATGTCCGAAGTACTATTAGATTCTCATACTTCTTCACCCAGCTCATCCTAGACTCGATTCCAGAAAATTCAATGTACGCTTCGTCCAGCACAACCAATACAGGCAGAGCAAGTATTTTCAAAAGGGTTTCATCATTGATTATACTGTCAAACAAGAAAAAATATATTTATGTCGGAATACAAGAAACATGAAAGGAAGACAATTTACGTCCATCCAAAATAATAAAAGGGGGAAAAACTGCAAAATGGTAATCAAACAACAACTTGATATAATTGCACAAGCCGCATATTCACTCAAAAATTTTGAACTTTGAAAGTCTTGTTACTCTCACAACCACCCAAAATTCACAATACGGGTCATAAAAGACAATTTGATCATGGTTGATGGAACTGTCTTCTCATTCAACTTACTTTGAAGCATGGTATTATCGTATTAAAATAACCCAGATACTAATAACTAGAAACATACTTGTAAGAATGTACATGCAGTTCCATATAACAGCACTTCTCTTCTTCCATTATGACTTTTCACAACCGTAGCTCTCAAGCCATGTATCCATTCTATTATAGTGAAAAACTTCATTTTTGAAGTCTCCATCACAGTTTCATAAAAGCTACTAACCGCTATGGTCTGGGGTTGGATGGAGAGGGGGGAACTTTTTGCTTTCACATTTTATAGTTAACGAATATGTTGCTTTAACTATTTATCGATGGGTCAAATTTTTTAGATACGTTATAAAACTCAATTGCCAAGGCCCAAATTTATAGGAAATAAGGCCTAGTTTGTTTTTATATTTAAAACTCATTTATAATTTCTGAGAAGGAAACTGACTAATATTTCTACGCCTCTTACATGTTTCCTGCCCACTGGTAGTCAGTGTAAACAATAAGACATACGTCACACAACATAATTGTGATTACTGAAAATCAGACCAGGTCAGAGCAGACACTGAAACAACATAGATACTAAGGAATATATTGGCTCAGAATATGTTCATATCAACAAAATGACTTGTAACTGGAATATGTAGTGTGTAATTTAAAAAAATAAAAAAATAATTGACACGGGAAAACTGAACAAATATGTCAACATTAATGACCTAACATGTGGTACTCAAAGCATGGTATGATATTTTAACAACAGAAAACAAGAGAAAGGACCATCAAACAGATAGACTCATCACATGATACCTCCCATCTGGATTATTAGGTGAAGTTAGGAATATGCACTTAGGTCTTTCCTGCTCAACAACATCAGCAATCCGTTCTACATCCAAGCTGAAGTCTGATTTCCGAGACACTGCCAAAAGTGAGGATATTGAATGAGAATCAAACTGTTTGGCTCAAGTTGCCAAATCATATTTTGAGTTAAAAAGTTTCTGCAAAGAGCATATCTACCTTAACATGTCTGTCTTGAACCATATTTTATTTTAACTCATTACTACTGGTGAAGATAGTAGGCATGAGGCCAGAAAAATAAGAATGTCAAGGATAACTGAGGGAGAGGGGCTTAGATAACATATGAAAGAATCCACATAAAAGATGAAAGTCAGACTCCAATTAAAAACTTAAGGTAGATGAAATATAAAATCAACCAAGCTTGTACCTACCCTTGATGACAAGTGCAGCATTAACAGCTGCATCAAACTCATACATCGTAAAGGTTGGTGGGCAGTCCACAATTTTGTCACCAGGATCCAATACGCATCTGCAGGCAAA
>NW_019238178.1:0-1943 GCF_002742605.1 Olea europaea var. sylvestris | reverse complement strand
TCTACCTCGCTAATTTCTTCCTTAAACTTCTACCTTTGTTGTGATTGTCATTGAGTTATTACTAGCCTTTGTGATTTCCTAAGTGTGTAATCTCTTTGGCAACCGAAAGTGGGAAGCTTGGTTTTGTCTTGGGTCGATTGCTTGTTTTGATTGTGGTGTAGTTGGTGAATAAATTGAGCTTGGACCTACCTCGGTGGTCAATACAAGTCCAACAGATAGCATGCTTGTATGTTGATGATTTGAACTTTACGACAAATAACCAAGTATGTTTAAAAAATTTGAAAGGAGTATAACTAAAGATTTCGAAATGTCTGATCTTAAATAGATGGCGTACTATCTTGGCATAGAAGTGAAGCAAAGTGGTGAATGTATTTTCATTTATCATAATGGCTATGCAAAAGAGATGCTTAAGAAGTTGATCATGAGAGAATGCAAGCTATAAACATACCCGTTGATTGTGGAATTAAGTGTCTATAATTGATGATGAAGGAAAAAGGTAAATTTTACAACTTTCAAGAACCTTGTTTGAAGCTTGCAAGGTTTGACATTGTCTATGGACTTAGCCTTGTTAGTCATTATATGGAGTCACCAACCATTACCCATATGAAGCTGCAAAGAAGGTTTTTCATTACATCAAAGGCACTTGTTGGTCATTATATGGAGTCACCAACCATTACCCATATGAAGGCTGCAAAGAGGATTCTTCATTACATCAAAGGCACCATTGATCATTACAAAAAAATGGACCTTTTATTGCGTGTACATGCACACCGTAAAAGTGTTTACTATTTATTGCGTGCATCCTGCGTTACTAAAGTGTAAAGTAACCTGGAAGGCTAATGTCTGAGCCAGACCTGGTCCACCTGGTTTATTAAGAGACACAAGCTGAAAGAAGAATCCAGCACGATGGTTTAAAATGTTTCCATAATATACTCTTCCTCGGCTAAAGGTTTTGTCAGGTTGTAGTTCTTGTGAAGCATGCATGTCAAGGAGAATGGTAGCGTATCCAACTTCAGCTTTCTATTCTCTTTATTCACTGGCTCCTTTTCCCACATTGAACCAGAATTTTCCTCAAAAATATGAACTATCTTATCATTGTAATTGAGAGAAACTACTGGAATTTGCACGAGAAAAGATTGAGGCTATCCATAAGTATGTACATAAACACTTCGATTGGTACTTTAACAGTAACACTATCTAAATATCTGTACCTCATACATTTTGCAAAAGTTATCAAGTTTTGTCTCACCTAAAAATGTGGATAACTAACCTTTCTCTCATCTCTACAAGAGCAAATCAGAAATCTTGTTATTTTTCCTCCCACAAAAAATTAATACAAATTTTGAAAACCTTTATAAGATTAAATAAAGATTGGATGAAATATAAACAAATAACTACAGTTTTTCACTTTTTTTAATCTTTAGGTGTATATCCCTTGATACCTTTGACGTCTAAACAAATAAGATAATTTTATTTTGCATTTTCCTTCTTCATATTAACTTTCTAAATTTCAAATAATGCATTGTATGAATAATTTCTACCAGGCATGAAAGCATAGAAGAACAAATTGCTACAATGTATTTCAAACTTTAGTGTATATAGACAACTAAAGAATTTTTCCGAAGCAAAAAAGCAAATAAACCAGTAGAGAACGAAACTCTTTCCTTTTTGTTAGTTAACTCGGACAGATGAATATCAAAACTATGAATCCCCAATTGCCAATTCAATTCTCAAATCTAATTTGTAAGTTTAGTTTGTAACTGACACTCCACTTTAGCAATAAATAAATAAATGCAAAACCGGTTCGTGAAGTTCACCATCAAATGAAATCCAAAATCTTAAGTTTTAATCTTTTCACCTAAATTGAAAAACCTACCACTTGTGGAAGCCCAAGAAGCAAAAACAATAAATGAATCCCAATAAGCCCAAAGAAAAAAAAAAAA
>NW_019238177.1:0-1943 GCF_002742605.1 Olea europaea var. sylvestris | reverse complement strand
GACGAAATTTCCCTCGGCGCGGTTTTTGTTTCCGATCAACCTGTCAAATTTGAGCCCATTCCGACACCGTCGTGTAAAATGACAAAATTGCCCCCGACGCGATATTTGTTTCCGATCAACCTGTCAATTTTGAGCCCATTCCGACATCGTCGCGTAAAATGACGAAATTGCCTCCGGCGCGGTTTTTGTTTCCGATCTACCTGTCAAATTTTAGCCCATTCCGACACCGTCGCGAAAAATGACGAAATTGCCTCCGGCGCGGTTTTTGTTTCCGATCTACCTGTCAAATTTTAGCCCATTCCGACACCGTCCCGAAAAATGACGATATTGCCCTCGGCGAGGTTTTTTTTTCCGATCAACCTGTCAAACTTTAGCCCATTCCGACACCGTCGCGAAAAATGACGAAATTGCCCCTGGAGCGGTTTTTGTTTCCGATCAACCTGTCAAATTTTAGCTCATTCCGGCACCGTCGCGAAAAATGACGAAATTGCCCCCAGCGAGAATTTTGTTTCCGATCAACCTGTCAAATTTTAGCCCATTCCGACACCGTCGCGAAAAATGACGAAATTGCCTCCGGCGCGATTTTTGTTTCCGATCAACTTGTCAAATTTGAACCCATTCCGACATCGTCGCGTAAAATGACGAAATTGCCTCCGGCGCGATTTTTGTTTCCGATCTACCTGTCAAATTTTAGCCCATTCCGACACCGTCCCGAAAAATGACGATATTGCCCCCGGCGAGGTTTTTTTTTCCGATCAACCTGTCAAATTTTAGCCCATTCCGACACCGTCGCGAAAAATGACGAAATTGCCCCTGGCGCGGTTTTTGTTTCCGATCAACCTGTCAAATTTTAGCCAATTCTGACACCGTCGCGAAAAATGACGAAATTGCCCCGGCGAGAATTTTGTTTTCGATCAACCTGTCAAATTTTAGCCCATTCCGACACCGTCGCGAAAAATGACAAAATTGCCCCTGGCGCGGTTTTTGTTTCCGATCAACCTGTCAAATTTTAGCCCATTCCGACACCGTCGCGAAAAATGACGAAATTGCCCCTGGCGCGGTTTTTGTTTCCGATCAACCCGTCAAATTTTAACCCATTCCGACACCGTTGCGAAAAATGACGAAATTGCCCCTGGCGCGGTTTTTGGTTCCCATCAACCTGTCGAATTTTAGCCCATTCCGACGTCGTTGCGTAAAATGACGAAATTGCCCTCGGCGCAATTTTTGTTTTCCATCAACCTGCCAAATTTTAGCCCATTCCGACACCGTCGCGAAAAATGACGAAATTGCCTCCGGCGCGATTTTTCTTTCCGATCAACATGTCAAATTTGAGCCCATTCCGACACCGTAGCTTAAAATAACGAAATTGCCCCCGGTGCGATAATTGTTTCCGATCAACCGGTTAAATTTGAGCCCATTCCGACACTGTCGCGAAAAATGACGAAATTGCCTCTGGCGCGGTTGTTGTTTCCGATCAACCTGTCAAATTTTAGCCTATTCCGACACCGTCGCGAAAAATGACCAAATTGCTCCCCGGTGCGGCGCGGATTTGTTTTCCGATCGATCTGTCAAATTTTAGCCTATTCCGACACCGTCGCGAAAAATGACCAAATTGCTCCCCGGTGCGGCGCGGATTTGTTTTCCGATCGATCTGTCAAATTTTAGCCTATTCCGACACCGTCGCGAAAAATGACCAAATTGCTCCCCGGTGCGGCGCGGATTTGTTTTCCGATCGATCTGTCAAATTTTAGCCTATTCCGACACCGTCGCGAAAAATGACGAAATTTTCCCCGTCACGATTCTTGTTTCCGATCTATCTGTTAAATTTTAGCCCATTCCGACACCGTCCCGAAAAATGATGATATTGCCCCCGGCGCGATTTTTGTTTCCGATCAACCTGTCAAATTTTAGCCCATTCCGACGCCGTCACGAAAAATGACGAA
>NW_019238176.1:0-1943 GCF_002742605.1 Olea europaea var. sylvestris | reverse complement strand
TTGATTCATAATTAAACCACAAATGATCCATAAGATCAATTACTATATTGCAAAAACCACAAATAAATTACAGAACAAGTCAGGAAATGCCGAAAACAGCACTAAAAAGGAAAAAATTCAGCTTATCTGTTCTTCTTCCTATTAAACCTTGAAATTGAAGATTTAAATTTTTGGGAGTGGTTGAACTGTAGGGAGATGGCAAAGGGTTTTTGATTTTGCAACAATCTTGAATTGTGAAGATTGAAGAGTCAGAGAGAAAATCTCTGTGTTGTGAGTGGGCTTGTATACAAAGACTAAGGCACAATCGATTCAATAATAAATGGGCTAGTGGGTCAGTGAGAAAATCGGTAGTTCTGTTCAGAAATAAAATTAATTTTAATTTTTTTTATTCTTCACCTACATTAATCCAATACTCTATACCCAAATTCATTAGCTCAATTTTCAAACTACTGTAAAATATATTGAAAAAAAAAATTTAACAAAACTCATGTTTGGTTTAGTTGAAAATTAAAATTTTAATAGATTTTGATAAAAGTTAAAAAATTGATAAAAATTGTGAATCATATAAAATATGTATAATAGAAAATGAATCTAAAAAGAAATAAGTTTAGAAAATAGCCAAACATGGGGAAAATATAAATAAGACACTAAACGAGATGCCTCGCTCCCCAACCCGAGTGGGGTTGTTGCCATCCCTACATAGATTGATGGATTGACTTCTCAAAAGTGCTACTAAGCCCTTGTTTGAGCTCCGTTATAGAGAAATAATATATTTTGAAATAGTAAATTGATAAAGAATTTGTGGTTGAAAATTGAGGAAAAGTTCTAGGTTTGCATATAACATTATTTTATTGAAAAATGTGCGATTGAAAATAAGTTTTGAAAGAATGAATTTTAGAAAAATGGGGCTCAAACAAAGGCTAAATAACTTAGCGTTCAAATATCTTAATACGGGCTCTCTTTAGCCTCAATTTTATCTTTGTTGAGAATCTTTATTTAATTTTTTTTTAAATCATATTTCAAAGGTCGCATGGGTGGATACCAGGATATGGGGGATGGCTGCACTGGACTATTTGTTTTGAAAAATAAATTAAATTTTTGAAATTTTTTTAAATACGCTTTTGTATGAATAACGCCATTTTTAAATCTTTCTTATTTATCAATTATTCATGTGTGTGTATTAATGTAATATTCTTCCATAATTAAAATACATTCCAAATTATGTGAGTCCCATTCTTTGAAAAAAAAATGCATTCTTAAACATTATTTTGACATTATTTCAATCACGCATTTTTTAATAAAATAGTACTCCACGTAAATGCAAAATTTTTTCTTATTTTTAAGGACATATTTTCTATCAATACACTATTTAAAATGCATTTTCCCCCTAAAATGCGGCTCAACCAAGGGCTACAAGTAGAGCGGACCGGGGGGGCATATAAGGTCAATTGACCCCCCCAGTTTTTGATTTTTTTTGAATGTCAATGTTTAAAACTTACACGATAAATATATAATGCAACCGATGGCTCCAAACTCAGTTGTGTATCTTTGTCTCTCTTCCAATCTATCGAGTGCGAACGCCACTATCATTTACAATTTATCTATCGTTTGAAAGTTTGATTACGACCCTCTAACACAACATGTCTAAGTTCGCCCTTTGTTACAAGAGGATGTGATAGTTATTTTACTATGCCAAGCAATGGAAAGTTTTCCAAGTACTCTTCACAGAATCTTACAGCGCAGCACATGATTAGTAGGTTTTTGTTTATATTTTTTGCCAACTATCGATGAAATTGAGCCAATTGTCCAATTCTATGAAATTTGCTCTGTACTACGGCTAATTTGAATAGAATAAGGAGTGTTTGAGCCCCTTTAATTTTGAAAAATGTGTTATGAAATAGCGATTGATGTCGAGTGTATGGTTAAAAAAATGAAATTTTTTT
>NW_019238175.1:0-1943 GCF_002742605.1 Olea europaea var. sylvestris | reverse complement strand
ATACGCTCTAATCTTGATTCTAGTAAGAGTCTTTGGGGAGTAGCCCAATCTTATAACCACGGCCTCATAGCAACTCTCACATAAGTGAGTCCTCTAAGGGTACGTGTGACTCACACTTCGCGAGAATTCTTGTCTCGGTACTCATTCAGAGTTGAACCCTTCCCAACTCACATTATTATTAGCACTATATCACTATAGGAATGAGTACAAATAATATAGTGATATTACAAATCATGCAATACAGAATGGTTCTACCACATTGAACCTTTTTCATGGGATCTCCAATCACAAAGGTGGGGTTACTCTCGAAGGTGACTCCTTTATGGCTTAACCCATCCCCCTCGATGATTTATGTATATCTTTTTCAACTACAATTTATTTATGTTCCTCTTGGACAATTATATGATACCATCAATTTGTAAATCTCTTACTCTCTGCTTACATATCTGTACATCCGCAAAATCTTCTAAAAACATTTCTAAATATCAAATTCACATCAAGTATAATAAAATAAACACAAGAAATTTAGAACTGACTTCTAGTCACATGTATAAACATGTACATCCATTCAACTCGTGTATTTCACCTACAAGTCTCCAATTTCATTTCTAATGCTTTTAAAAAGTCAATTTTACACAAAGAATAATAAATATAAGGTGTATCTATCGGAAACTTTAAACACTCCACATTTCAAAGATATAATAATTCATCATCAAATAATTCTCAATCTCCACATATCACAATATAAAATTGATCTTTGTAATTGACTAAAACTGATCAACCACCGATGTATATACTACTCACACACACATCATATATGTAGATGAATATATTAAATTATTAATTACCATATTACAAAATTTCTAAAACTAACCAATTCACTACAATCCTCATTGGATGCAGAAGTACCAAAATTTTTCACCTTTATTTATTCTTCAACTTCATCTTGAAGAAAATGGTTAACCAGTTTATTCTTCAAAATTGAAAACAAGATACGTAATTGATACTCATATTAACGAGGTAAACCAAATATATTTAAGGAATTACAAAAAATGTGTTGGAAAACTACTAACAATCTATTATGAATAGTATAAGAACTTATGTACTGCACATTCTAATTGGTATATTGGTTTTCCTTTTATCAAATGTGAGCATGTGTTTTTCTAATTGGTCCAAACCAATAATATGCGTAATAGAATTTTTTGTTACTAAGTTCAAAAAGCAATATTGATTTATAAAAGCCATAACCAATAATTGGCAGTAACAATATCACATTATATAACTCTATTTAAGCTATTGTTCCTTTTAATGGATCCTGTCATTTGATTACCATAACTATTAAGAAATATAGACAACATCAATCCATATCATATAGATAAATAGAGGTAATATAACTTCATAGCACCATATGTGTGCTACATCTCTTGCATGTACAAAATAAGAACCAAATTTCAAAGTCAACTCAATTGCATTAGAAAATATTAATAGGATTTCTGAATATACTATTTATAGTTCAACCACAAATTTTTTGATAAATTGAGCCCATAATAATTTTATGTTTCTTAGGAATTAAGGTTCTTAATTATTAGGTAACGAATTATTGTCTTAAAAATGTTTTAGCTGAGTAAGTAAATATATTGTACATATTCTTCAGAATTCGAAAATAGAATAAATTATTATTTATTATTGATTAAGAAATTTTTTTCTCTGAACTTCTAATCTTCTCATTGATTGATCAGAGTAATCAATTGAAATGGAATACCGTCCAAGTCTAAATCATTTAGAATAGAAAAGGATCATTCAGCTCGATTTTTTCCACTTTCATGGTCATAGAAATCTTTCTAAACTACTATGGCAACGGAATTTGACGACCTCATCAGTTATTTTGTTAAAAGATGAACAAATGTTAATGTTTCAAAATTCAAGTCCACACCAATCATTAT
>NW_019238174.1:0-1943 GCF_002742605.1 Olea europaea var. sylvestris | reverse complement strand
CACATATTCAACTATATCACCTTTCATGTTTAGCCACCAATAATGCAACTTCAAATCTCTATATATTTTAGTAGTTCCTGGATTAATATGGTGTCGTGTGAGCTTCAAATAGAATATCACCTCAGATATTTTCTGCATCAAGTACATATAATCGCCCCCGAAATCGCAAGATACCATTTTCTGATATCCGAAAGTCTGACACTTTTCCATCATGTATATCCTTCCTTTTCTTGGAACAATATTCATCTCCCTGTTGTTTTTATTGGAATCTATTTAATAAAAGTTTGCTGAAGTGTCAATGCTGCATGTTTAGCCTCTACCAATACTTGTGGTATGATTTCAATATCCATTTTCTGCAAGTCTACAAATTCTGATCTTTGAGTCACAATCATAGCTGTAACACTTGATATTGATTTTTTACTCAACACATCTGCTACAACATTAGACTTTTCGGGGTGATAATTGATCACACAATCATAATCTTTTACCAACTCTAGCCAACTTTGTTGTCTCACATTCAATTCTTTTTATGTAAACAAATATTTCAAGCTTTTATGATCAGTATAACTCTCGCACCATTCTTCATACAAATAATATCTCCATATTTTAAGTGCAAACACAATTGCGACAAGTTCCAAGTCATGTGTAGGATAATTCTTTTCGTACTCTTTTAGTTGTCTAGAGGCATGAGCAATAACTTTACCATTTTGCATATCCCAGACCATTTTTTGAAGCATCATTATAAACTGCAAAGCTTCCAGTACTAGATGGGATTGAAAGGATAGGGGTTGAAGTCAGTATTTTCTTTAATTCTTGAAAACTTTGCTTATAAGTATCTATCTATTCAAACTTAGTACTCCTAGTTAATTATGTTAAAGGAGACGATATTTTTGAAAATCCTTCCACAAATCTACTGATGCGACCTGATACTACTACATGTTCCAAAAATATAACCCTGTCTAACCAAAATTCACATTTCTTAAAATTGCATATAACTATTTGTCTTTCAAGACCTGATGGACTATTCTCAGGTGTTTACCATGCTCTTCTTTACTACGAGAATAAATACGGATATCATCAATAAATATAATGATAGACTTATCAAGGTAATCCTTAAATCGAGATTCATCAAATCCATAAAAGCAGTTGGGGCATTTGTCAACCCAAATGATATCACTAAAAACTCATAATGACCATATCTCGTACTAAATGTTGTCTTAGAAATATCATCTTCCTTTATCTTTAGTTGATGGTATCCATATCTCAAATCAATCTTCAAGAATATTGCTGCACCGTGAAGTTGATTAAACAAATCATCAAACCTTGGCAATGGGTATTTATTTTTAATTTTCAGCTTATTTAACTCTCAATAATTGATACACAATCTCATTGTACCGTTTTTCTTATGAAAAAATAGTACTGGTGCACCCCATGGTGAAAAGTTAGGTCTAATAAAACCTTTATCCAACAACTCTTGTAATCGTAACTTCAACTATTTCAATTTGGTTGGGGCCATTCTATATAGAGCCTTGGAAATTGGATATGCTCATGGAATTAAATCAATCACAACTCTATCTCACGATCTGGTGGTACCCCAGGTAAATCATCAGGAAATACCTCTGAAAATTCTTGTGCCACAGGCACATCACTAAGATTTAGATTGTGTTGTGCTTCAATAGCCATAACGCTAACCAAACACCCTACGTACCCACTATCTAGTAACCTTTGTACTTTCAATACTGATATAGCAGGAAATTTAAAACTTCTTCCAATCCCATTAAATGTGAATGATTCGTTTCCCAAAGATTGAAAGGTTTACTAACTTCCTCTAACAATCTATAGTAGCTTGACATTTTGACAACCAATCCATACCCAAAATTATATCATCATCTCTCATATTCAACACAATTAAATCTGCATATAGTTCTCAATTTTCTATAAGA
>NW_019238173.1:0-1943 GCF_002742605.1 Olea europaea var. sylvestris | reverse complement strand
CCCCCCCCCCCCCCCCCCAAAAAAAAAAAAAAAAAAAAACTTGGTGAAGGAGACTGATAAATGATTTTGGCTGGTTTTTTGTTCTTGTAGGTACATGTACACAGGTTCTTCTTATATTTGTTTTGGCTGGTTTTTTGGATCGCTTTTTTGTAGTGGAGAACATAGTGTTTTGAAGAAGCAATTGTACATGTGTTCTATGTATACTTTTTTGGCTGGTTTTTTGAATCTCTTCTATGTAGCGGAGAACACAGTGTTTTTAAGAAGCAATTGCACCTGTGTTCTATGTATAGTATACGGATTAAAAATTTCGTAATGAAGTTATAATTTGAATTTCATATTGTCTTAAAATACTCGTGTAAATTGATGATATTTGTTTTTAATTTTGTCGGTGAATGTTTAAGTTGAAAAAAAAAATAATAAATAAATAAAATAGAGGGGACAATATGATGAATCATCAGGAAGGATTACTGCAACAGGCGACAAAAATTAGAGAATGTTTCAAGAAGAAACAAAAGGAAAGACAACGTTTGCCTGCCCGAACATTGCAAAAAATTAAAGACAAGGTTCACAAACCGTTGCAAAAAACTTTACACAATGATTGACGAAAATTGCGAAAAAAGGTAGAGACAATGATTACTGACCATTGCAAAAAAAGAAAAGATAAAGTTCGGTGATCGTTACGAAAAACATAAAGACAAGATATGTTGAACGTTGCGAAAAAGTGTAATGACAATACTCTCTGAACATTGCAAAAAAGTGTAAAGACAACATTTGGGTACGTTGCAAAAAAAGGCAGTGACAACGTTTATTGAACGTTGCAAAAAAGAAAAGACAATGGACAATGAACGTAGCAAAATCCTTCAGCACTAAGGTTACATTGAAACCTGCAATGCACGCCTGAATGCTACAAAAGGCCTACGGCAACGTTTTTTGACTGTTGTAACAGGCAGTTTTTGGTGTAGTGTCAATATTAATGGAGTGATTAACGAAATATGGTTTTGAAGATGATTTGGAAGAAATGATTTTTACCCTGCTTTCCCTTCTCAAGCATACAAATAGTAGGTTAATAATATTATATTGAAAGAACGGAAAATTTCATATTGGACCCAATACAAAAAAACTATTTCACACTTTACCATGTGATGGTATTGTTATTAAAAAATACTAATAATAATTGTCTTCCCAAGTTAAAACAAAACCCTCATTTTGTAACTGATGTAATTAGAATTCAGCTACATTCATGCTTTCCAGTTAATGAATCTTCTAAATTCAGGCATTAATTCATAAAAAGCATGGGGAGATAAACACTTCTATGGTAATCTGAATCATCATTGTTTGCATATGTATACATCTCTCTTTGGAGTTGTTGCTAGATTATTACGTTTCTTCTATGCACAAGGTACATCAGAATTTTCCATCGAATACTATACACAATTTAAAATATTTTGTCAAGATTGTTGGGGATTCTAGGAGTTCAATCAACCAAAACAACAATCAACAAACAAGATTCAAGTCAAAAACAAGAAAAACGGGAATGGAAAAATACAACCCCTTCTTCTGCCGATTTCTGTCCAGCTTCTTCTTCTTCGTTTCAGCAGCTTCTTCTTGGATTTATGGGTGTTTTTCCAGGCTTAGGAACAGCCCCATGCTATGCCAATTGTCTTCCAAAGAGAGAGGGGAAAAAACTAATGAAGAACCTATGAAAAAACCGAGAGCTCCTCTTTTCTGCTGGGATGAAAGAGACCGAGAGCTGCCCTTTTATTTGAAATGGTAGAGAGTCCATATGAAGGAGAAGGAAGGAAGACCTTGCCTCTGCCAAAACGTGGGAAGACCTTATTGTGTCAACCTCACTCCCATCATCTCACAACATTAGGTGGTGGGGTTAGGTGAACCATATCCTCACATTCTTCACCTTGGTTCTCCTAACACTCTCTCTTGGTTGC
>NW_019238172.1:0-1943 GCF_002742605.1 Olea europaea var. sylvestris | reverse complement strand
CTTTAGTTTACACTTTGCCCCCTGACATTACCCTCTTGGACAGTTTAAATATCAAACAGTTTTCACATCCAATTGACACTTGATAACAAGGTAAGTGTCAAAGAACATGTCAAAAAGCAATGTACAATTAGCAAAGTTCAATTGGTAAGAACTTTGGAACATGTACACTGTGGTGTACACATTAGTTTACACTTTGCCACGTGACATTACCCTATTGGACAACTTAAATTTCAACTAGTTTCCCATTCAATTGACACTTGACAACAGTTCAAGTTTTGAAAAATGTGTCAAAAATCAGTGTACAAATAGCAAAGTTCATTCGGTAAAAACCTTGCTACATGTACACTATGGAGTACATTTTAGTTTACACTATGCCACGTGACATTTCCCTGTTAGACAGTATAATTGTCAAATAGTTTTCCCATTCAATTGACACTTGACAATAATACAAGTGTCAAACAATGTATCAAAAATCAGTGTACAAATAGCAATGTTCAACCGGCACGGACCTTGCTTCATGTTTACTATGGT
The DNA here is from genome assembly GCF_002742605.1 of Olea europaea var. sylvestris. Lineage (NCBI taxonomy): Eukaryota > Viridiplantae > Streptophyta > Magnoliopsida > Lamiales > Oleaceae > Olea > Olea europaea. The sequence continues at coordinate 1,412 of NW_019238172.1, read as the reverse complement.
GTACACTTTAGTTTATTCTTTTCCACGTGACATTACCCTGTTGGACAATTTAAATTTCAAACAGTTTTCCCATCCAATTGGCACTTAACAGCAATGCAGGTTTGAAACAACGATTCAAAAATCAATGTACAAATTACAAAGATCAATAAGTATGAACCTTGCTACATGTACAGTATGGTGTACACACGTGACATTACCCTGTTGGACAATTTAAATTTTAAACAGTTTTCCCATCCAATTGACACTTGACAACAATGCAGGTTTCAAACAACGTGTCAAAAATTAGTGTACAAATAGCAAAGTTCAATCGTTGTGAACCTTACTACATGTACACTATGGTGTACACATTAGTCTACACTTTTCCACGTGACATTACCCGGTTGGACAATTTAAATTTCAAACAGTTTTCCCATCCAATTGACACTTGACAACAACGAAGGTTTCAAACAACGTGTCAAAAATCAGTGTACAAATAGCAAAGTTCAATCGTTGTGAACCTTACTACATGTACACTATGGTGTACACATTAGTCTACACTTTTCCACGTGACATTACCCGGTTGGACAATTTAAATTTCAAACAGTTTTCCCATCCAATTGACACTTGACAACAACGAAGGTTTCAAACAACGTGTCAAAAATCAGTGTACAAATAGCAAAGTTCAATCGGTATGAACCTTGCTACATGAACACTATGAAGTACACAATAGTTTACACTTTGCAACGTGACATTACCCTGTTGGACAGTTTAAATTTCAAACAGTTTTCCAATCCAATTGACACTCGACAACAAGGTAAGTGTCAAAGAACGTGTCAAAAAGCAGTGTAAAAATAGCAAAGTTCAATTGGTAAGAACCTTGGAACATGTACACTATGGTGTACACATTAGTTTACACTTTGTCATGTGACATTACCCTGTTGGAAATTTAAATTACAAACAGTTTTCCCATCCAATTGACACTTGACAACAATACAGGTTTCAAACAACGTGTCAAAAATCAGTTTACAAATAGCAAAGTTCAATCGGTATGAACCTTGCTACATGTACACTATGGAGTACACTTTGGTTTACACTTTACCACGTGACATTACCCTGTTGGACAGTCAAAATTTCAAATAGTTTTTCCATCCAATTGACACTCGACAACAATGTATGTGTCGAAGAACGTGTCAAAAATCAGTGTACAAATGGCAAAGTTCAATTGGTAAGAACTTTGCAACATGTACACTATGGTGTACGAATTAGTTTACACTTTGGCATGTGACATTACCCTACTGGGCAATTTAAATTTCAAACAGTTTTCCCATCCAACTGACACTCGACAACAATGCAGGTTTGAAACAACGTGTCAAAAATCAGTGTACAAATAGCAAAGATCAATCAGTATGAACCTTGCTACATGCACAGTATGG
>NW_019238171.1:574-1943 GCF_002742605.1 Olea europaea var. sylvestris | reverse complement strand
TTGAATATCTCACAAATATGTATTTATCGGATTTAGTCTCAAACTTATCCGATTTAAGGCGCTTCAAATAAGTGTCATGGCCCAAATCTTTCATATAAGATAAATTGGGACTATTATCTTTCATAACTCGTATGGAGTTCTGTTAACCAATTTAGATGGGACATGGTTTAGTGTGTTGCACACTGCAATCAATGCGTGACCTCAAAACAATTTTGAGAAATTTGCATGGCTTGTTATTAATCGTATTATATGTAATAATTAACGATTCCTCCTTTTAGATACACCACCTTGCTGTAGTGCATATGAAGGAGTCCACTGCACGAGAATCTCATTCTCTCTTAGATAATCTAAATTTTATCTTTAAGATACTCTCACTTGATCGAATCTTAATGTGAAGGTATCTTTACCTCTTTGTTTCTCGAATTCGAGCGTGAATCCCTTGAACTTTTCAAGAGTTTCATATTTGAGTTTTCATCAAGTATACTTGATCATTGATGAAATAAGAGAAACATTACCTGACATTGATTGACATGAATCCATATGCATCACTATGCATTAGACCAGTAATTATGCTGACCTTTCTTCTTTTCAAGCAAAAGAAGATTTGGTTATTGTGCCAGACATGCATAATTTGTACTTGTCAAAAATGAATTAATCCCAAGTATACATCTTTATGTAACTTTGGAATTATATTTCATCTAAATGACAAAGTCTGTTATGTCAGATTTTTGGTAATAATTAGATTATAGTATTTATGCCTTATAATTTCTATACTTATTATAGAATCTTTATTATTAATGAATATAAATGTCCTTTTATAATTTACCATAGCCATTAGGATCTTTAACAAGATAAATAAGAACAACAATTGTCCTTAACATTAAAATAGTTCATGTCTGAACATGAAATTCATTTTAATGTTCCAGCTATAGTTGGCATAAAACGACATTTCAATACTAAACCAAAAGGCAATGGTAAGAAGTATATTCATACAGGTAATGTAGCAACATTTGATCATCTCCAACGTGTATGTCAACTTCTCCCTTTCGCAGTGGTCTACTTCTTTTAGTTTCTCCATATTTGTATAAATACGATATTTACACCCGGTATCATATACCTAAGAAACATGTGAAGTAGACGTAAGCCATACAATATTCCTTCCAATGATCTTTCATTCTATAATGAAACCAAGGATCATTAGATTTGGTATTCGTCCTTTCGCTTATACTGTCTTAACCATATTGGGTGCTTTCACAAAGCCCCTTTAGACTTCCTCTTAATATCTTTGAAGGAATCAATGGTTTGCCCACTACCAACTTCGATAAAGGGGTTAACAGTCCTTAAGTATGTTAAGCAACTCAATATTTTC
>NW_019238171.1:0-226 GCF_002742605.1 Olea europaea var. sylvestris | reverse complement strand
TGTCATCACTGCGTTTACTACAGTAGCCACCTCTTCTTTAATTGAGTCATCATCAGGTGTCTCTGGAAAGGGCTACTCAAGGATGTGACCAATTTTCTCATGCATGAGAACAATTCTCAAATTGCAGTGTCAATTAAGAAAATATAATTTGGTTGTTGGCATCTAGTATGCCATTCAAAACATATGGTCACTCAGATTCAATATAAATGTAAATGACGAAAAAGAA
>NW_019238170.1:0-1943 GCF_002742605.1 Olea europaea var. sylvestris | reverse complement strand
GGGTAATTCCGTCATTTTTCTCGACTGTGTCGGAATTGGCTGAAATTTGGCAGTTTGATCGGAAAGAAAATTGCGCCGGCGGCTATTTTGTCATTTTTCTCGACTGTGTCGGAATGGGCTCAAATTTGACAGGTTTATTGGGAGCAAAAATCGCGTCAGGGGCAATTTCGTCATTTTTCTCGACTGTGTCGGAATTGGCTAAAATTTGGCAGTTTGATCTAAAATAAAAATCGCGCCGTTGTCAATTTTGTCATTTCTCGACTGTGTCGGAATCGGCTTAAATTTGACAGTTTGATCGGAAACAAAAATCGAGCCAGGGGCAATTTCGTCATTTTTCTCGACTGTGTCGGAATCGGCTGAAATTTGGCAGTTTGATAGGAAAGAAAAATCGCGCCGGCGGCAATTTCGTCATTTTTCTCGAATGTGTCGGAATGGGCTCAAATTTGACAGGTTTATCGGGAGCAAAAATCGCGCCGGGGGCAATTTCGTCATTTTTCTCGACTGTGTCGGAATGGGCTCAAATTCGACAGGTTGTTCGGGAACAAAAAATGCGCCTGGGGCAATTTCGTCATTTTCCTCGACTGTGTCGGAATTTGGTGAAATATGGCAGTTTGATCTGAAATAAAAATCGCTCCGGGGGCAATTTCGTCATTTTTCGCGACTGTGTCGGAATTGGCTAAAATTCGACTGGTTGATCGGAAACAAAAACCGCGTCGGGGGCAATTTCGTCATTTTTCTCGACTGTGTCGGAATGGGCTCAAATTCGACAGGTTGTTCGGGAACAAAAACGGCGCCTAGGGCAATTTCGTCATTTTCCTCGACTGTGTCGGAATTTGGTGAAATATGGCAGTTTGATCTGAAATAAAAATCGCGCCGGAGGCAATTTCGTCATTTTTCTCGACTGTGTCGGAATGGGCTCAAATTTGACAGGTTTATCGGGAACAAAAATCGTGCCGGGGGTAATTCCGTCATTTTTCTCGAATGTGTCGGAATTGGCTGAAATTTGGCAGTTTGATCGGAAATAAAAATCGCGCCGGCGGCAATTTCGTCATTTTTCTCGACTGTGTCGGAATGGGCTCAAATTTGACAGGATTGTCGGGAACAAAAATCGCGCCGGGGGCAATTTCGTCATTATTCTTGACTGTGTCAGAATTGGCTGAAATTTGGCAGTTTGTTCTAAAATAAAAATCCCGCCGGGGGCAATTTCGTCATTTTTCTCGACTGTGTCGGAATTGGCTGAAATTTGGCAGTTTGATCGGAAATAAAAATCGCGCCGACGGCAATTTCGTCATTTTTCTCGACTGTGTCGGAATGGGCTGAAATTTGGCAGTTTGATCGGAAATAAAAATCGCGCCGACGGCAATTTCGTCATTTTTCTCGACTGTGTCGGAATGGGCTGAAATTTGGCAGTTTGATCGGAAATAAAAATCGCGCCGACGGCAATTTCGTCATTTTTCTCGACTGTGTCGGAATGGGCTGAAATTTGGCAGTTTGATCGGAAATAAAAATCGCGCCGACGGCAATTTCGTCATTTTTCTCGACTGTGTCGGAATGGGCTGAAATTTGGCAGTTTGATCGGAAATAAAAATCGCGCCGACGGCAATTTCGTCATTTTTCTCGACTGTGTCGGAATGGGCTGAAATTTGGCAGTTTGATCGGAAATAAAAATCGCGCCGACGGCAATTTCGTCATTTTTCTCGACTGTGTTGGAATGGGAACAAATTTGACAGGTTGATCGGGAACAAAAATCGCGCTGGGTGTAATTTCGTCATTTCTCGCGACTGTGTCGGAATTGGCTAAAATTTGACTTGTTGATCGGAAACAAAATTCGCACCAGGGGCAATTTCGTCATTTTTTTTATCGACTCTGTCGGAATTGGCTGAAATTTGGCAGTTTGATCGGAAAGAAAAATCGCGCCGGCGGCAATTTCGTCATTTTTCTCG
>NW_019238169.1:0-1943 GCF_002742605.1 Olea europaea var. sylvestris | reverse complement strand
GACACTTTGAAGTTTAGAGTACAAGTCATCTCCAAATAGATAGTCTAATTGAAATCTTGGCAATATGATACGAGCAGTTAGTGGTGATAAACCAAAACAGTGGGATGTTGCCATTCTACAAATTGAGTTTTCTTTTAATAGTATGCCTAATCGATCCATCAAGAAGACTCCATTTGAAATCGTTTACACTAATGTTCAACGACATGCAGTAAATTTGATTCGACTTCCAAATGTCAATTCTAATGTAGAAGAGTTTGGTGAATGTATTCAAAGAATTCATCGCGAGGTAAAACAAAATTTAGAAGATGCTAATATTCGTTACAAGATTACTGCATACCAATATCGACGACTTAAGCTGTTCAAAGAAGGTGATTTGGTGATAATCAATCTCAGAAAAATCTTTTTCCAATTGGCACTTACAATAACTCAATAAGCTTAAAGATAAGAAGATTGATTCTTTTCGCATACTTCAAAAGATTGGTGATAATGCTTATAAAGTTGACTTTCCAGCGGATATTAACATTTCCAACACTTTCAATTTGCTGATATCTTCGAGTACTTTCCTCCGGATGAATTTTCCTTGCAGATGTAAAACTCGAGGATGAGTTTTCATTCAAGTGGAGGGAATTGATGTAGTATATCACAACTACAATTAATTTTCATACTATAATTTTGTTTTAACTTTTCTAGGAGTTTATCTTTTCTATTTTGTTTATCTATTTAGTTTTCTTGTATAATTGTGATAGAATTTTTATCTTTTATTTGATTAGGATTATAGTTTCAATTTACAAATACTATTAGAAATAGGGAATAACCTTGCCTATAAATATAGAGGTATTGTACACTTTTCATATCATCAATTATTATTCAATCAATATCAAAGGAAGTTATTCCAATATTTTCTTGGTTTATTACATAATTCTTATTATAAGAATTTTTTATCGCTTCCTCACCATTATTACTATAAATTTATCATATTGATATATGTTGTTACTATCTTTTGTTTCAATATTATTCCAGGTACACGATGTTCCTGTTCACAAAGAATCATGAGGAGTTGGTTGGGATCTATGCTTCTCAGCTTGCTCATCATCGTTGCATCGATCTTTTTGTCTATATGATGGAGTTGAGGCTGAATAGCAGGTCTTTTGTTCAACACATTTAGCAATTTTTCTATAATCTTGTCCCCTTCAAATTCCATGCCCAATTATTGGTTATCATAATCGCTATAGTGGTATGTTGATTGAGATACACTGCCATGGGCACTACATTCATGGGATCCATTTAACAATTTTTTATAATTTGTTTTACTTTTTCTCTTGTTATTTTATTTTATTATTTTATTCAATTAGTTATTCTTTAAATGAATGTACAGTGGTGGGTATTTATTTATTGAATTTACAAATATTCATTATTTGATAATAAAAAGGTGAAGTACAAAAATCTTACTTTTAGAATTATGGTCCTTGCTTGATTCTCATTTTTTTCAAAATACATTTTTCTCTCTTCTTTTCAACCACATATTCTTCTAGAAAATAATTTCACACATTCAATTTTTTTTTTTTTTTAAACCACATATTCTCTATTAATTTACTATTTTAAAATGCATTCTAATCCAAAAAATGGGGCTCAAACATGCCCATAGTATTAAGTTTCCCATTATATTTTGAAAGAGTGAACTACTTAACATGACGTAACCTCTCTCTCTCTCTCTTAACAAGTGCTCGCGCGTGCACGCACACACACAAACACAAAATCATCCATTATCTGTCCAGAGGCTCTATGGAGTCCAGTTAAAGATTGCTCACATTTTTACAAGATTGGCAATGAGATAAGATGTAATAGACGGAAAACAGGATCGTAGTCTGGGAACCTAGAGATGATTTCTTTATTTGTTTCTTCTTCACCCAATAACTCCCTGATGTTGTTTCTGACGTACTTTC
>NW_019238168.1:0-1943 GCF_002742605.1 Olea europaea var. sylvestris | reverse complement strand
TAGGCAAGGTCAAGGACAGCATTGGCCTAGAAACGATAAGAAAAGGTCTTTCCAAGGACAAAATCAGAAGCCTAAGTTTCAACTGAGACAAGGACAACAACATTGGGAGCAGGGCAAACGTCCAAGGATAGATCAAGGAAAAGCCTCAACAACACAACAATCTTGTTCCAAATGTGGTGGACAGCATACTGGAGCATGTCCTATAGAGACTAGAACATGTTATGTTTGTGGAAAGATGGGACATCTTGCTAGAGCATGCCCAGGTAATCCAAACCCTATGGAGCAAAAGAAAGTGCCAGCTAGGGTGTTTACTATTACCAGATATGATGCTGAGACAAATCTATCCGTGGTAACAGGTAAATTCTCTATTTTTGGCATCATAGCACTAGTACTATTTGATTCTGGAGCCACCATTCATTTGTGTCTACTAAGTATGTGAGGAGGTTGGGTAGGACACCTGATATACAAGAGGTTAGTTATAGTGTAACTATTCCATCTGGAGATGTACAACAAACCAATCTAATTGTAAGAGCATGTGCGATCCTCATAGAAAATCGAGAGTTCTATGCAGATTTAATTGTGTTAGAAATGAAATATTATGATATAATTTTGGGTATGGATTGGTTGTCAAAATATCAAGCTACTATAGATTGTATGAGGAAGTCAGTAACCTTTCAACCTTTGGGAAATGAGCCATTTACATTCATTGGGATCATTTGGAAATGTAGAGACCGTTTTGGATTGAACTCACCACCTCGTCGTGACATATGAGGGATTTCGACCATTTTTCGAAAGAATGAGCATTTGCATTTTTGGAACGCTTGGATTGTCGGTGTACGAAGAATTGAGCGTAACTTTTGCACACGGTGTCTGTTTTGGGCCCATAAGTACTTTTTGGAAATGTAGCGACTGTTTGGATTGAAATCACCACTTCGTCGTGACGTACGAGGGATTTTGGCCATTTTTTGAAAGAATGAGCACTTGCAAATTTAGAACGCTTGGAGAGTCGACGGACGAAGAATTGAGCGTAACTTTGGCACACGGTGTCCGTTTTGGGCCCACAAGAACTTTTTGGAAATGTAGCGACCGTTTTGGATTGAACTCACCACTTCGTCGTGACGTATGAGGGATTCCGGTCATTTTTCGAAAGAATGAACACTTGCATGTTTGGAATGCTTGGATTGTCGGCGTACGAAGAATTGAGCGTAACTTTAGCACAAGGTGTCCGTTTTGGGCCCATAAGTACTTTTTGAAAACGTAACGACCGTTTTGGATTGAACACAGAACTTCATCATGACGTACGAGGGATTTCGGCCATTTTTTGAAAGAATGAGCGCATGCATATTTAGAACGCTTGGATTGTCGGCGTGCGAAGAATTGAGCGTCACTTTTGCACACGGTGTCCGTTTTGGGCCCATAAATACTTTTTGGAAATGTAGCGACCGTTTTGGATTGAGCACACAACTTCATCGTGACATACGAGGGATTTCAGCCATTTTCGAAAGAATAAGCACTTGCATATTTAGAATGCTTGGAGAGTCGGCGGACGAAGAATTGAGCGTAACTTTTGCACACGGTGTCCGTTTTGGGCCCGTAAGAACTTTTAGGAAATGTAGCGACCGTTTGGAAATGAACTTACCACTTCGTCGTGACGTATGAGAAATTTCGGCCATTTTTCGAAAGAATGAGCACTTGCATATTTGGAACGCTTGGATTGTCGGTGTACGAAGAATTGAGCGTAACTTTTGCACACGGTGTCCGTTTTGGGCCCATAAGTACTTTTTGGAAATGTAGCGACCGTTTTGGATTGAACTCACAACTTCATCGTGACGTACGAGGGATTTTGGCCATTTTTAAAAAGAATGAGCACTTGCATATTTAGAACGCGTGGAGAGTCGACGGACGAAGAATTGAGCGTAACTTTTGCACACGGTGTCCGTTTT
>NW_019238167.1:227167-227920 GCF_002742605.1 Olea europaea var. sylvestris | reverse complement strand
TTTCATTTGCAAAACAACACACTGGTTCACCTACACAACACTGCCGGCCTTCTGATTATTTCAAGAGGCCATTCTTAATTGTACCTCTAAATTGTATAATTGAAGCAACTGCGAATTGCGTATGGCTGGCAAAGTCATGCACGCAGTTCAATATGCTTGTTATGGCGGTGGAGCCGCTGGTTTGAAGGTATGTTTAGATATAAATCACTGGTTGCTATTTATTAAATTATTCACCGATATGAAATTTACAAGAAAACGAATTACTTTATGATTTGCGAGTTTTACGATCGGGTGTTTTACAAGTATATAATTATGGCTGCTGAGAGGGTGTGTTGAATCGCTTGAAGTATCTCTTGTTCATAGATATAATGTTTGATTCATAGAATTCCTGGATAATTGGAGAGGAGTGAAGCTGCAATTTTCTAATTTATCCTGATTTATTGGGTTTCCTTTCGACCTTTTTGTTTATCCAGTGTACTACATATTTCTAGTTCAGTTTTACTTTGTTTTGACATGATATGTTTCTGAACCTCAGGGTGTCTTACTCCTGAAAGTTGATAGGACCATGGATTCATTTTTAGTTATGAGAACATCGAAAAAGTTTCAGTGTTTTGAATTTTACCTGATGTGAACTCGATTTACTTGCCAAAACCCAATTAAAAGTAGAATGTATGAGCCGAATCACTGTGAACCAGTAGCTATAGATATTTTTACTGAGTTGGAGAGTACTAGCAAGTATTTGATTACATAATC
>NW_019238167.1:191969-222488 GCF_002742605.1 Olea europaea var. sylvestris | reverse complement strand
AGGTAAATATATTGTACTGTTGTTATGATCAATTATGTTGCTGTTCTCTTATGCTCGACTTAAGATCCTCTAAATAAGAGATGGAAGCCAGTGCTTGAAGTGATTTTTAAAGCGTTTCCATTCGTCTCATTCTTGTATACTTCTAATAAATGTAAAGAGAAAAAGATTCTGTAGAATGCTTGGTGAATGCTAATTTACAGGTGATAGTATGTGTTTAATTCTCATGTGGAATGCTTCAATGGAAATCTTTAACAATCTACATCATGAGATCATTTAATCATTGATTTAACATAGAATTTATGTCTGTTTGGAAAAGAGGTCAATGGTTGTCCTGTTGAATATACACAAAAAAAATAAAATAAACAATAAACTATGTTAACGAAACCTTATTAAGAAAATGCATTTCAGAAATAAGACGTAACGCACGTTTTACATTTTTTTTGAGTAAAATACAAATTTTCATTAGATAACTAGTCGTGGACACTCGAAGAAATAATATATAAAACACAATAAATCCAATTTCTAACAATCGGGGAAATTATTGATTTAATGCTATATAAACGACAAAAGTTATATAGACAAAATTAGATTAATTATAAATATGATGGTTACAGAGTAAGTGTTCTCAACAAAGCTAATTAGACTCAAAACCTTTCTCCGTAATGATCTTAGAAACCGAGGGTTAATTTCACAAACGGTCACTGAACTATAGAGAAAATTACAAAATGGTCACTGAAGTTTAAAACTTTCACTAACGGTCACTTCAGTTTGGGCACTATCAAAAATGGTCACTGAAGTTTAAAAATTTTCAGAAACGCTTACTGAATTTTTTTTTTCCAGTTTTTTGGGCTACATTTGCTACAACTTTTCTATCATTTTCGACTACCGATACCACCAAATTTTGATACCTTTGAAAAGCCCACAATGTGCTCTTCCATTACTACCCAAAATCTCTCCGTAACTCCAAGGAATTCGACAGGAAAATCGCCAAAAAAATCTGCAAATCTACCAAAATCTTCAGATTTTTGGTCGATTTTTGCGGCGATTTTCCTATGAATTCCGACCACCAAACTGGATAATTTTGGATGGTAATTGAAGAGGAGATTGTAGGCTTTCCAAGGGTATCAAAATCCGGCAAAATTGATGGTTGGAAGTTTCCGGAAAGTTGCCTCAAAAGTCACCCAAAAAACTGAAAAATTTGCCCAGATTTTCGCCTTTCCGGGTAGCCAATTTTGTGGGTTTATTCCGGCCGAATATTTTGGAGTTTGGGGGAGATTTTTCATGGTAATTGAAGAAGACATTATAGTTTTTTCAACGGTATCAAAATCAGTTGGTATTGGTGGCCGGAAGTTTCCGGAAAGTTGCCTTAAAGTAGCCCATAAAATCTGAAAAATCTACCTAGATTTTCGCCTTTTCGGGTAGCCAATTATGTGGGTTTATTCCGGCCGAATCCTTTGAAATTTGGGGGAGATTTTTGATGATAATTGAAGAGGACATTGTAAGCTTTCCAAAGGTATCAAAATCCAGTGGCATTGGTGGTCGGAAGTTGTCGAAAAATTGCCTCAAAAGTAGCCTAAAAATCAGCCCACATTTTCGCCTTTTTGGGTAGCCAACTTTGTGGGTTTATTCCGGCCAAATCCTTAGGAGTTTGGGGGATATTTTGGATGGTAATTTAAGAGGACGTTGTGGGCTTTCCAATGGTAACCAAATCCGGCAATTTTGGTGGTTGGAAGTCGTCGAAAAATCGCCGCAAATTTGGCCCAAAAAATCTGAAAATCTGGACAGATTTTCCGATTTTTTGGGTGAATTTTGCAACGATTTTCTGGTCGAATCCCTTGGAATTATGGGGAGACTTTGGGTGGTAATTGAAGAGGACATTGTGGTCATTTCAACGGTATCAAAATTTGATGGTATCGGTGATCAGAAGTGGCCGAAAAATTGCCGCAAAAATAGCCCAAAAAACTGAAAATTTAGTGACCATTTCTGAAAGTTTTTAAACTTTAATGACCATTTTTGAAAGCGCCTGGAAACGTAAGTGACCGTTACTGAAAGTTTTAAACTTCAGTGATCGTTTTGTAATTTTTGCATAAGTTCAGTGACATTTGTGAAATTAACCCTAGAAACCGATCATTTTATACAGAAAATCTCAATATCATACTTGTCTAGAAGAGTTATTATTCTTATTTTTTTTAATGCCTGGTATACTATGATGTGCAATTTATTTATAAAAACTACCCATAATGAGAACTTACATGTTACTAATCTCGAATTCAAATGGGAGTATGTTTGGGAAAAAAGGACGCACATTACACTATGACTTGTTTGTCATAGCTTTTGCTTTTTGTAAAAGATTTTTTTGGTGGAAGTTACCTTAATTTTTGTTTGTAAATTAATTTTTCAAAATATTTTCTATTTCTTAAGCACTTTAGAGGAAGTCACTGCAGACCAACTTCTTATAAAAACTTTTATATTTACTGAAAGCATGTTATAAATTTAATCAAACGGATCCCAAAGTATTGTTTAAATCTCAAAAGCTCTTTTTTAATTTTCCTAATCGATCAAGTGGAGCTTGTACATCGATTTTGTCAACATAGCCGGCTCTTACTTTTCTAAGTCATGATTCCCAGTTCAAGTGTGAGTAAACTCTTGTGTGGTGTCCATTGATCTATGCATCTGCATTTCCACAGTCTGCTCTGCTATAAATGTCCGTTTCGCTTCAACATTTTTAGTAGCTCCCCAACTAGGATTTGAATCTACGATCAGCTAGTTCTAGAACATTAATATGTCTCTTCTTTTTTTTTTTTTACCTATTTAAATGTAGAAAACTTTGGCTTGTCCCCAAGTGAAGAATTGCAAAAGTGATGTCTACGAGTGGGTTTCACATGGAGCATGTTCTCATTGTTTAATCTTCGATACTTACTATGGGGTTGAGGAACAGAGTATGGTTTAAGAAAAATATTAAAATAATGAGACATGATATGGAGAAGAAGAGAAGAGTGTTGAAGAAAAATATTCAGCAATAATATGTAAATCCAGCATAGAAAATTTAGAAGTGGATTGAAATTGAGAAAATAATGCAAAAGGAGTAACAATTTTATGACAATTTACATATTTTTCCTTATTTCTTTCCTTTCCCTGGAGCAGCCACTGATGTAGCAGGAGTGATACAGGAGGTTGGACATGGCGTAAAAAATTTCAAACCAGGTGACCAAGTTGTTGCCATGCTAAGTCTTCTTGTAAGTGTAATCTTTTTATTTGTTTTATTGTGACACAACTGCGTTATTTAAGTTTTTGCATTTCCTTGATGGATAACTATCGTTCATACTTACCGAAAGTATGGAAGGTATTTTGTTTGATCGTGTTGAATTGATTATACAGAGTTTACCCTATTTACTGTTAGGAAATTGATAGATTCAGCCTTTGAGTGCAGCTGTGATCTACCCTGGAGTTAAGGATGAAAATTGTACAGGAAACAGAAATGAAATTCTGTATTGATTTGGAAATGGAATTACTAAACACAAAAGGAAATACAACCAGCCGTCTCAGAGGGCTGTGGCACTCTACCCTCTGATTTTACTTCCTAAAATTCACATGTCCATCATCTCTCACTCTTATTCTATTTATAGACTCATGTAACAGATTTTAGCTACCCCACCCCATCCTTCTAACAGAATTTGTTACTGCCTTCCCCTTCTCCATTCTTCTTGTTCCTTCTAGAATGCGTACATCTAATTGGGGGCTTATCAGAATCAGAATTTCTGTTGTGAAAGAACGTGCCTATGCATGTTATGTGTAGTTTCTGCTATTGTTATATCTTTGTCGATTTCAATGACAGACTGGAGGTGGTTTGGCTGAGTATGCTGTGGCTAAAAAGAGCCTGACTGTTCCAAGGCCTCCTGAAGTATCAGCTGCTGAAGGTGCAGGCCTGCCTATTGCTGGTCTCACGGCTCACATGGCCCTCACCCAATTTTCCGGGGTCAAGCTTGACGGGAGTGGCCCACGGAAAAACATTCTCATAACTGCTGCCTCAGGTGGTGTTGGTCAATATGCTGTTCAATTGGCCAAGCTCGGAAATACGCACGTGACAGCTACTTGTGGTTCCCGTAATATTGATTTCGTGAAAAGCTTAGGAGCAGACGAGGTTATCGATTACAAGACCCCAGAGGGAGCAGCTCTTAAGAGTCCATCAGGTCAGAAATATGATGCTGTAGTTCATTGTGCAACAGCCATTCCTTGGTCTGTTTTTGAACCAAATTTGAGTGAAACGGGGAAGGTAATTGATATCACTCCTGGCCTCAATGCCATGTGGACCTTCGTAGTAAAGAAACTTACTCTCTCCAAGAAGCAATTGGTGCCACTGCTTGTAATTCCCAAAAAGGAGAAGCTCGAGTACTTAGTTAATTTGGTTAAGGAAGGGAAACTCAAGACAGTTATCAACTCAAAACATCCTCTGATCAGAGCTGAAGAAGCATGGGCTAAGAGCATAGATGGTCATGCTACTGGCAAGATTATAGTCGAGCCCTGAATTGGTAAACAGCTTTGATTGTCACTTCTCGAGTGGATCATGCCATATTTGTTTTATTGGGATAAAGAGGGGTGTGTGTGTGTGTGTGAACTGTGTGGACAGGTATATACATTGTACTCTTGTTATGATGAATTTTGGTACTGTTCTCTTATTCTCAACTTAAGATCCTCTTTATTTAGAGATGGAAGCCAGTGCTTGAAGTGATTTTTAAAGCGTTTCTATTCGTCTCATTCTCGTATACTTCTAATAAATGTAAAGAAGAGAAAAGGTTCAGTAGAATGCTTGGCGATTGCTAATTTACAGTTGATAGCATGAGTTTAATTCCCGTGTGGACTGCTTCAATGGAAATCTTAAACAATCTACATCATTAGATCATTTAATAATTGATTTAACTATTCAGATTTAATATAGAATTTATCTCATTGGAAAAGAGGTCAATGGTTGTCCTTTTGAATATACACAAAATAAATAAATAAAAAACAAACTATGTTAATGAACAAAAAGTCAAGCCGGAAATAGAGACTAGAAAAAAATGGCACGTTAGATTTTTCCATTTTACTAATGGAAGTTAAATGATTAATGTTGTAACAAAATTAAAGTTCAGTGATCAATATGACATTTTATTAAGTTTAGTGGTTATAAATGAAACTCTGTTATGATAAAATAAAATGAAACTTATTTGCTTTCTATAAAATATTTTTTTAGAGAAAGTTACCTTATTTTTTGTTTGGAAATTAATTTTTAAAAGCACTTTTGATTTTAGAATTACTTTAGAAAGAGTCTCCTATAAAAACTCTCCGAATTACTGAAACCACTGTCACAAATTTAGTCCAACAAGTTCAAAAATAATTTTTGAATCTCGAAAACCCATTTTGATTTTTTCAAAGTACACGTCAATCATGCTCTGCAATCGCTTGTTTCTTAATTTTCCTAGTCAATCAAGGGGAGCTTGGACTTTGATTTTGTCAACATAACTAGCTCTTACTTTTCAAAGTCATAATTCCCAGTTCAAGTGGGAATAATTTAGAGCAGACACTTGCGTGGTGTCCATTCATCTATGCATATGCATTTACACAGTTTTTGCTCTGCTATAAAAGTCCGTTTCGCTCCAACATTTTTGGTCACAACTATATTTTCTGCACTCTTATTTGTGTAATTGAAGTAACTGCGAGTTGGTTAATTATGGCGGGGAAACTTATGCACACAGTTCAATATGATTGTTACGGTGGAGGAGTCGCTGGTTTGAAGGTGATTTCATGGAAATTCTTGATTTTTAGTATTATTTTAAATATTTTATTGAATATTAAATATGATAGTTACCAACTTAGGGTTCTTACTCTATGCTTGTTAGAGTGTATGTTTTAATTCAATTTGCTTATGCAAAGGCTATCTGATGATGCAATTCTAAATTATTATTCTTGTTAGAAAATCAAATTAGATCCAAATATAAATTAAATCCTAGGATCAACATCATGCTAAATTACTAGAATTCACAGATTCAGATAATATACCTGTATCCATTGTAAACGATTGCCTACTGTAGCGGAATTATTGCAACAATCGACTACGTACCGATGAATGCAAATGAAGAGGGTGGTTTTGTGATCTTCCTCAACCAAATCTCCTTATTCTTCAATGGGACCATGATTTCTCTTCTTGATGGGGAGAAGGGAAAAAAGTGTATGATTTGGTATATTGGGGACCATAACCAAAATAACCTTTATATACTACTTAATTAAGGTTCCCATTATCCCTTAATTAGAGTAATATTAGTCGGTATCTACTCACTTAGTCCATATTAATTTGAGTAGTCTATGGGCATACAAAAAATAGACCACTTGATTTTTGCCCATTATATTAAATAGCTAATATAATTGTATTAATATGTTGCCAATATTAATTTAGGAAAATCGTGTTTTTCTAACAATTATTATTTTGCTTCTTGAAGCATGTTGAAGTTCCAATTCCCACTCCAGGTAAAGATGAAGTGCTGCTGAAGTTAGAAGCCACCTGCTTAAATGCATTTGACTGGAAAATTCAGAAGGGTGTAACTCGACCATTTATTCCTTGCAGATTTCCTTATATACCTGGTGACCTTACTATCCCGTATTTCAGAATAATCAGCAGATTTTGTCCTTTCACGAGTTTGAATGGTTGCTTGAGATTGTGAATTCCAAACTGTGTTGGCTCAACCAAATGAATTTTAGAGGAGAGAGAACAAACTATCTAACAGAGCAACAGAGAGAGATGATAGGCTACCAACATTGGTACGATACATACTATCCGAGAAAGGTTTACCATTGGACGGAGATAATTGAGCATCAAGCTCAAGAGGCATCTCATCCGTTTGAGTATCAATAGCGTGAGCCAGCTAAACGACATTTGGTGTACATTTAGCCCGCTGTTTGTCACCATTTGAAATAAAACTCTTAATTCTCATACTCATTTTCAACTAATATTTTGTATGTAAACTCAAAATTTTTTCATACTTTTTAACCACACATTCTTCGAAATTCACAATTCAAAACATCATTTTTCTCAATAATTGCCACCAGACAGGGGCTTAGACTAAGACAGATGAGAGAAAACAACTTCTATCCCCAAGACACATGACATAGTGAGTCCAAGTTTCTTAAGCTGAATCATGATGACCAGAGGAAAATAATAGAAAGACAGAGGATGAGGTGTTTGTCTGATACCATTCATAGCTTTCTTTAGTCTGCAAATTTTATCATGATTATGACAAACATTAGGATTGTGTGGAATGGGGGGTTACCATCTGACTTGGTTTTAATTTTATAGTCACAGAGAGAACCTGTTGTACTTTTATAGGTGGTGGTGGAACCAATTCAAAGTATTTGTCTTATGCAGAGTGTTCCTTAGCAATATGCTGCTGCCGAAGAGGATCAATAAGCATCGCTTTATAGAATAGGGGCTCAAATAAACTAGATAAAGGCTAGGCTAAGAAACAAGATAAAGAATCAGAATATTTGGAAATTTAGTAGACTAAGATAACATTGAGGATTGAAGGTGCTCATAAAACTATATGAAGGGAGGGAGAATCGGAAATTCTATAGAACTAATTGTTCAAACTCTTCAATTGTAATAGAAACAAAATGGAAGACGACTAGAGTCATATAGCTTTGAGTAGTTTCTGATATAATATCCTCGAACTAGTGTCCTTGGCGAGAAGTTTAGAGATAACATGATCATGCACTTGTCCAACATGTGATCCTCCCTTTTCATCGAGTAAGATTCCTGGTGAACTTATGTTTGCTCTTTGATTATTGCAATTTCTTGAGCTTTTGCCAAATGTTTAGCAGTTGAAGGTGTGTCCCGAACCTATTAGTTGTATCATGTTAAAATTAGCATTACGAAATATACTGTTAAAATTAGCTTGGTCACTGCACACATCCGCATTTAGTTGCTTTTGATTAATACTGAGGATTGTTGGGGAGACTCATATGGTGGAGCTTGCATGAAATCAAAATAACAAGACAAATTTCTCTATCTTTGGCATGCACTTAGTAAAATTATGATTGAAACTGTGTACCACAAATAGGATCTGATGATGAGACTCACAATCCAATAGAAATACACCAAGATCCCTTGTGGGAAAAAAATGATCATCCGATGAAGTCTCATAATGACTACATATTTTTTCCTTTTTCTTATTCCCTTTTTTTTCTGGAGTAGCTACTGATGTAGCAGGAGTAGTACAGGAGGTTGGACCTGGCGTCAAGAATTTCAAACCAGGTGACGAAGTTGTTGCTATGTTTTATCATTTTGTAAGTGTCAAGACAATCTATTTGTTATGTTTGCGGACTTATTTTTCACCAGTTCACTTCACCGACAACAACAGTGCAGCTGAATTTTTTTTCATTTTATTGTGAAAGATACCCCCTAGATTTGTTGTACTGATGGTTATGCATCTTGTATGTAGACTGGAGGTGGTTTGGCTGAGTATGCGGTGGCTAAAGAGAGCCTGACTGTTCCAAGGCCTCCTGAAATATCTGCTGCTGAAGGTGCAGGCCTGCCTGTTGCTAGTCTTACGGCTCACCTAGCCCTTACTCAATCTGCCGGGATCAAGCTTGATGGAAGTGGCCCACGGAAAAATGTGCTCATCACTGCTGCCTCAGGTGGTGTTGGTCATTATGCCGTTCAATTGGCAAAGCTCGGAAATACACATGTGACGGCTACTTGTGGTGCCCGGAATGTTGATTTTGTGAAGAACTTGGGAGCAGATGAGGTTATCGATTACAAGACCCCAGAAGGAGAAGCTCTTAAGAGTCCATCAGGTCAGAAATATGATGCAGTGATCCATTGCACAACAGGCATTCCATGGTCTGTTTTCGAGCCTAATTTGACTGAAACGGGGAAGGTAATTGATCTCACTCCTGGCCCCAGTGCAATGTGGACCTTTGCAATAAAGAAACTTACTTTTTCTAAAAAGCAACTGGTGCCATTTCTTCTAATTCCCAAAAAGGAGGGCTTGGATGCCGTTGTTAAGTTGGCAAAGGAAGGGAAGCTCAAGACAGCGATCGATTCAAAACACCCTTTGAGCCGAGCTGATGAGGCATGGACTAAGTGCATTGATGGTCATGCTACTGGTAAAATTATTGTCGAGCCATGAATCGGTTAACAACAATACAACAATGACTACTGTCTCAAGTGGATCGCGCCATGTTCGTATAATTAGAATAAAGAGTTGTTTTTGTGAGCCATTTGGATAGGTATGTGCCTTTGTAATGCTTAAGTCACATTAATTAATTGGTAACAGACAATTATTTCTCGTATTCAACTTGGTCATAATGCTAATAAAATAGGTTATTAAATGAGGGGAGTCGAGCCACTTAATTTCCCCACAGTTGGGCTCACTCCACCACATGAATCGACTCACGCTTGTATGTGGAGCGAGTCGACCACGATGTCATAACACGATGACTTTAAATCTCTCATGATCGACCAGATCAAAGGGCATTATCGTCAAGAAATACACCCAGCATAAATACACAATTAACTCAGGGTCATTATAGTAAATTAATGAATAGTTATATTCACATCACATTTTAATTACATTAGAAGTCATTCATTATCATACTTCTTGTATCTTTAACTATTTTCTTCATCACATTGTTATTTTTAACATTGTATTAATAAAAAATATTGTTCTTAAACATGATTTTCATCTAAAAATATTATTAACGTGCTCTAAAATGAGGGTAAACACGATGGATAAATGAGTCATTTCACTTTATTTTAAAGAAAATATTGGAGAGAAGTCATAATTAGAAACAGTTTATGTTAATTTAAAAATAAGAATGTGGTGAAAAATAGTTTGAAGAAGCTCGTGTTTGGAAGCCATTCTTAGCCACTTTCTAGAAGAACCCTTACTATTATACAGTGTGCGTGTCAGTGAGCCAACTATTACTTTTGAATGAATTCAGTCAAATTATCAATTTGCCCCTTCGGAATAAAATTCATTCTTCTTTAAGTAATAACAATTCGATAAAATACATCTTGTGCAGTAAAAAGTTATAGCGCAATTAGGTCCCACTAACCGTTTCAAATGGAGGAAAAACTTATTAAAATCTGGCCACAATGCCTACCACACAAGCGCATAAATGTGATAATCTTAAAAATTATGAACATTGATGAGTGATTTACACTCATTATATTATGCCATTAATTTCATGATTTTGCTATCTTGGAGAGTATTTTAGAAGTGCTAACAAGTGATTTTGGTGTTGTTTTGTAAATTAATGGAAATGGAGAAAACTAGAGCTAAAAGAGGTCAAAGGAAGGAAATAGGCAAAAGCTAGCGAAATTGGATGAAATGACCAAAACGTAAGAGATCCAAAGTTCGAGGATTAAAATGCAATTAATCAAAAGTCGTGTCGAAACTTGAAATGAAGATCCGAGAGTTCTAGAAGCCAATTGGACAAAGGAAGGTGTCGAAGGGATCAAATTTAGTCAAGATATGATCATAAATCATTTTCCAACCAAAAAGTTTTGCGCTGGAGTTTTCGTCTCACATTTAGACTCATTTTTGACATAGAAAACGATCGAATTGGAGAATGATTCCTGAAGCAAAATTGTAGTCCTTTGAATTATCTTTCCAACGCATCTTGAATCACTTCAATCAGATATCGAACGAAAAAGTTATGATAAAAATACTGAAAGCTGTACAGTGCAATCGAAGTAGTCCTTAGCGCCCAAGCGCTATCCCTCAGCGCCTAGGCGCCATGATGCTGAAATTTTGACAGAAAGTCAGCGCCTAGGCGCCCAAATAGCAGCGCCTAGGCGCCGCCGTGCGAGAGTAATTTTTTTAGGTTTTTACCATTCTTTTTCGGCCCAACTCATCTCCAAATCTTTCCCAAGACTCCAAGACAATATAAACACAGGATTGAAGACCTAAATGAGGAAGGAGCCGCACACTAAAAATCTAGGGGATCAAGCCACGCGTTCTTGACATATTGGAGAGAAAAACAACAAGAAGGGAGATTCAAGGGAGAAATTTAAGAAGATTAAAACCAACAATTGAAGATTGGAAGCACTCATTGGAAGAGGAAGGAGATCTTGGTGCAAGAATTTCATTTTTTCTTCCACATCTTTATTTCAAACTCGGTGATGTATTCTAAGACAATCTCCTATTTTTCTTCCATTATTATGAGTAGTTAAATTTCATGTTAGGGCGAACAATGTAATCTTTTGGAACCCTTTATTTCATGCAATTGAGATTCTAGTACTTTTATATTTCATGTGTTGATTTTAATGTTGTTCTTAATACATTTAATTACTTGATCACTAATTAGATGATTTGTGAACATTGATTGCGTAGAGATGCGGATTATTTGTTTAGACCACATGTTAAAATCCGGTAAATTGATATAATGTGTAAAGATACCTATATTGATTGCTGCGGTCGGGTCATTCTTAGAACCAATGTTTCGTTTAATTAAATTTAATTTGCATAGAGATATGGAATTAAACTAATTAAGTAGGCTCAATGAGAACTCGAGAGGGGTAAGTTGAATACGATAGAAGAATTCGACCGAACACTGCCTTAGGTTTTATGAATCTTGATTTATGAAGTAAAGGTGACCAATAGGTGAAATTGTTCCGCCCTAACGTCCATTTATTGTTTGAATTCTCAATCACTTCTCGTTAAATCCAATCGCATTTTTAAGTTTTTAGAATAAAAATCACATTTAATCATTGTTTTTTTATTTATATTCGTCAAATAGTAGTTAAAGAAAGATTAAATTAAGTGTTAGACAATAGTCCTCGTGGGATCGATAACCGGACTCTTAGGTCCACTATTACTTGTTACGGGTCGTACACTTGCGAAACAAAATAATACAACAAACATTCAATACAAGTAAAATATAATCTAATTATAAAAAATTATGGGTTGATAATGTTGAGTCTAAATTTAATAAGAAAAAATTGTTCATTAAGGAGTAACTAAGGGACCACTTGATTTTCTCCCAACATCAACTAATTATGATTTTCGTATCTTCTAATGAATGAAGCCATGTTCTATTGCCATTATATTGAGAAATTGGGGGAAATGGAAACTTTATATTCATCTGAATTTGATACATTAATTTATTTCTGCAGAAAGGGTCAACAAAAGCCAAAGTACAGGAGTGGGTTCACTTCTATTAATAAATTATTGGTCCATTCTCCTTGAAGGCGTTTTGGGTGTGATCTTTCCCCTTTTTTTCGTTTTTTTTGTTTTGTTTTTTTAAGGATCATGGTAGGTGCTGGAATACAGGAAAAAAAGGAGGTGTGTGATCTAATTTAACCCTAGACGATTTAGGGATTCAGAATGCCCTGATCACTAAAGCAATATCATTCTCGCGACATAATTTTAACATTTAGACACTTCTGCATTTGGATTTTTTATAGTTTGTGTCATTTTTTGTGCAGGATTTTCCCTCTTCGATAAATAGTAGTCATATACTTGCTGCTTTCAGTTTTTTTCCTTCTGATCACCGTGGAATTACTGCACAAGTGGGCCCTTCTCTATCATTATCTTCAGGTCAATTATATGCATTATCGCTAGATGTAAAAAAGAATTGGAAAAAGATGCAAGTACACCCCTGCCAGGTGAGAGAGGACCGCCCCACCTTTTTTAAATGCGTGTGGGCCCTGATCTTACAGTGAGGGGCCTGTGAGGTCCATGTGAACTGAGCTCTTGTACGTGGAGCTCAGTCCGAATTGCCGAAAGAATCTAGGTAAAATTTTAAAATCGTGGAATATTATCATATTAAATTACGGGCTTTTTTCTTTTTTTCTTTTTTTAATTATTAGCTGAATACCATCATTGCGGTCCAGCATCCTCGACTGTCCATTATTGGCAATGTCTTCTGCTTTCCGACAGTGTCAATATCTTTGAGGTCATATAGAATTTCCTGAAGATCACAGCACATACTTGCACAGATTGCTTGTAATTATTATATTATTTCATTCCGTACAAATATTATATGAATAATTTTCCTCTCGATGCGTTTTGCCATCGTATGTTGAATGCATATATAGATCAATCACAGGACAAGGATAGTTTTTTATTTTAAGTTGGATGGTATATGATAAGCTCGTTTGATGGCGTCTTTGCTATGAAAAATTTCGCGACAGCTGAATTTGATCACAACTTTTATCAGCGTTACCCTCACCAAATTGCCTTACATGCACCCTCAGTAACACGCTAGAACAAAGAGAATTTAATAACCAAACCTATATCTAAATGCTAGATATTCCAGCAATTGCCTCCATTTCCTTGACCACATTCTTAATAAAATTGTTTTGAATATCCTTATTAAGCAGAAACTCCTTCCATTTCCTCTGATTATTTCTTATGGACTTTCCTGGTTCTTCATTAATGTTTAACATAACTGTTTCGACAGCCCTCTTAATATCCTCCTTTCCGAAAAAACCATCCTCATCGATCCGATTTACCTCCACCCCAGCCTTGAGGTCTCCGTGTACTAGCTTTGAATTCACGTATTGGTCTCCCTTTTGGGGCAACATAACTAGTTGGCAGTCATTCACAATAGCCTCTATCACTGAGCTGAATCCTGCATGACATAAATAGCACCCCACGCTTTTATGTGCCAAAATCTGCTGCTGCTGCACCCACCCAGTATGAATTATTCCCTTAGCCTCCACACTTTCCAAGAACCCTTCAGGAAGTGCCCTGTTTAGCTCAGTTGAGACATCTACGTTTGGAAAGTTTAAGACAAGAAAAAATGGAAGACCTGTGAGTTCTAGCCCTAAAGCTAGTTCTTTGATTTGACTATCAGTTAAGAATGTTTCACTTCCAAAAGAACAGTAAATGACAGAGTTAGCTTCGAATTTGTCCAGCCATTTTGCCCATTCTTCCTCCAGTTGATCTGGTCGAGGCTCCGGAGGTAGAGGACCAACTAAAAGAACTGGTTTTTTGAATTGGGACTTGGCGTAATTTATGTAAGGGGCTTCCATTTCATCGCAGGTCTTGGCAAGTATAACCGAGCAGCTCTGCAGGCCCGAGATGACACGGTCATACACACAAGGTTTGCCATGAAAACTCTTGAATATGTAGAGAGAATCTTGAGCCTCGAAGGTTCTGAGTGAGGTGACACTGGTTTGGGGGAACCCTGGTGGAGGTTTTTTCATTTCGTCAATTGTGGGATATCTTCCAGGTTCAGGAAGCCTAGAAGGAACAGTAACATATGCAGTTGAGAGAGCAATAAACACAGAGTAGAAGACTGTTTGTATACCCAATTCAGAGGCTAATTTAGGGAGCCATTCTTGAGCAAAATCAAAAAGGACAAAATGGGGTTTGAGTTGTGATAAGAGTGTTCTAATTTGAGGTTGCATAAGATCAAGAGCAACCTTGAGGAGTTCAGATTGAGTTGGATTCAGATCAGCCGTACTGTCAACTCCAGGAGGGAGACCCTCGACGTGTGGGATATTGAAAGGGATAATTTGGGTGGTGGAAGCATCGTTGAGCATTGACCTTATGCGATTAACATTGGCTGATGCAGAGAAGAAAGAAACCTTGACGCCATGAGATGAAAGCTTGTTGGAAAGCTGGACAAACGGGCTGATATGACCAAAAGCGAAAAATGGAAACATCACTACATGAAGACTACTATGAGTGTTGCTTTTGTCAGTTTCCATCTCAAAGTGAATCGTAGGTGCCATAGATTTGGAACTTCGGGCTTCTATTTGATAAGGAAGCATTAAATTTGGTAGTTGAAATGCCAACAAACTTGACCCATGTTTGATAGCTATTATATTTTAAAAAATTATGTTTTAAGTAGGGATTTTTTAGGAGAATGTATAGTTAAAAAATAAATAAAAGTTTTAGATTTATGTATAAAATATTTTATTTTGTAAATTTGTAGTTGAAATTGAGCCCTTGTTTGGGCCTCATTTTTTTCATCAAAATACATTCTTCAAAAGTGATTTGACGTTACTTCAATAGCACGTTTTTCAATAAAATAATATTAAACACAAATTCAAAATTTTTCTTTATTTTTTAACAACATATTTTTCATCAATACATTATTTAAAAAAAAAAAAAAAATATATATATATATATATATTACAGGAATGGAGCTCAAACAAGTGTTGAGTATGAAAATCTATGCCCTTATTTGACAATCATTTTTCTTTCTTTTTTTCTAATATTCATTTTCAACAACATATTCACATAATAAAAATTTTTCACGTAAATTCAAAATATCTCCTTAGTTTTTAATCATATATTCTTCCAAAATTTACTATTCAAAAACTTATTCTTCCAAAAAAGGAAATATCTATCAAACGGGCTAAATTTGCGACCTTTTAATTTTTGTTGTATTATACTTGTGGTCCTTGTGAAAAGTTTTCATTCAATGTTGTGTTTATACCTGAGCCAAAAAAAAATCGAAAAATCAATCAAGCCAAATCGATCGATTTGACACGACACGAGTAATTAGTTTGGTTTGATTTCGTTTTCTTTTAAACAAAAATTATGGTGAGTCAATTCAGTCATGGTTTGAAATCTCAAACCTATGGTTAACCGAACTAATCAAATTCACTTACATGTTTACCCTTTTTTAATTTAAGCCAAAAAAAAATGAAGAAAAAAAAAAGAAAACCTAATTTAATAACTATATCTCAGTTCCCTCTAATTTATGATGTTGCCGATAAATAATAGCACCAAGAATTTCCTTTCACAAGCTCATCATGTTATACTTAATATTTTTTCCATACTCAGGCATTCAGACTACATAATACATAAAAACAAAATTCTTTTAGTTTTCTGTTGATCCGTTGTCTTAACCTGATTTTATTTGTTAGTCAATAGTTATTATAATATAAAATTATTTGATTATTTTCGTTCTTGTAATCTAAGTGGGCCCAAAATTCGAATAATTTTTAAAAAAAAAAAAACTCAATTTGGACTAAAAGTCCAAATCGACTAACCGAGCTGAACCAAATCAAATCGATTTTGTTTGATTTGATTCAGTTTAAGAGTTAGAGTAAGTTTGTTTGGATTGAAATACGCCCAAACTACCTAATTTAGTTAATTTCTGATTGGAGTCGAAACCAACCCAAGCCTAAATTTGTGCTAAAATAGCATGTCATCATCACCCAACCACCTATTAAATTTTATTGTATTTGTGGTCCTTGTGAATAGTTCTCATCAAATATTGTGCTAAGTAGCACTCATCCTCACCTAACCACGTATTAAATTTTATTGTATTTGTGGTCCCAGTGAAATGTTTTCATTCAATTTTATGTTAAAATTGTCGTGCCGGACCGCACATGGCTCCACGTCATCGAGGTCGGAGGTCCTCTTGTCCACCTGATCGGCCCATCAAGGCTTTCTGATCAATTATTGAATTAGCTTACCTAATCAAATATTGAAACAACCTCCAGCGAAGACATCCACACAAATGACAAGGCTTATTCATGTCTCTTTTGTTGAAGCAGAGGCGTTAAGGCGAGGAAGCTCCACAAAGTCCGAAGCTTGTTGTAGCAACTGACAACTCGTTCTATTAATTCTCACATCTTGTCCATGATGACAATTGTCATCCAAATTCTATAAAGAGAGGATAAAATGCTTATTTTTTCCTCGTGTTCTTAAATAAGCAAAACACAGCAAAGGTTGGACAAATTTCAAAGCACGCTAACATAATATTTGAATAGAAACTATCATCAAACACAATATTTGCTAATTAATTGGAAGGTTAAGAATAAGAATACGATGAAAAAAGTTGAAAATTTAAATGTAATAACAAGCAAATATTAAAATAAGTAAGCTTTAATTTGTTTTCAATTAAAATAAGCCTTACTCACTAAAATGATCATTTTATTTTATATATGAAATAACTTGGGAACAATCAAATTTTTATTATATCGTTAAATTTTAGACATAGTTAAAAAATGTTGGTTCAAACTCCAGCCAACTCTAATCCCACTACAACTTTAAATATCCAAACTACCAAAGAAGGGGGGTCTCGCAATATGGTGGTTGAAAGTTGACTCAACCACCAAACTCCAACTACCACTTGGTACTACAAAGTCCAAGGACACAGTGCCATTGCAAAGACTTGCCAGTGCTAAACTAATGCAGCTTATTCCTGTTTGGTTCCCATTTTCTCAAACTCAATATCAACCACATATTTCATGGATTCACAACTTTTATCAACTTTTCAAACACAATTTTCATAAGCTGTTATCAAAATCTACTAAAAATATGATTTTTAGCTAAACTAAACAGGGTTTCAGATAGAGAACGAGCCATAGAAACCACATTTAGGCATCCCAATTGATGAGGGCCCTCGTCTTAACAAAAAGCAGGATCGAAAAGAACAGATCTAAGGTAGAATGCACACCACACAATAAGAAGGTAAGGAGTCATGAATCAAATGCTGAGAAAACATAATATCCCGTAACAAATTCGCGTTATATGAGGTGTAGATATATGATTCACAGAACAAGAAAACAACTTTTTTGTAGGCTACAAGGATAAGAAATAAATTTTGTTATGTAGAAGAATCAACTACCCGTTACAGTGGCGCTCCTTATGCAAATCAAAATTTTGAGCAAGACCCCCAATTATTATTGGAAGAGTCTTCCTCGTGCCTCAGCGACAACAGACAGCCAAACAGCCTAACGTAGACGTATTGGAAATAAGGGACTTTATGGAATAATGATATGTTTCTTCTTGAGCTAAAATATCAATCTCGAGCAGGGCAAGAGCTGGGAATGATCTGCAAAAATTTCGCCCTAGCTGCAGAGTCAGTGGAAAATCGACCTAAGACACCAAATGTAGCAGTATTGCTGCCAAATTTCTCGATCCCTCGAGCTATCATACACATGTGATTAGCTTCCACAACTACCATTACATCTTCACCTAAAATGGATGAAACCGTCTCTGCTATTTGCCTGGTCAGCCTTTCCTGTACTTGGAGCTTGAATCCATAAAAATGTACTATTGACTGTAAAAGGGATCTCCCAACAGGACTTGCCCCATTGGAACAGTAATAACCTATATGCACTGCACCATGGAAGGGAAGTAAATGGTGTTCACATTGCGACCACAATGTCAAGTTCAGTTCTGAACAGATACAATCTTCAGTATGGTCTACTCCTCCATTGGAAGTTAGAGAATCTCTTCTGTTTCGGACAAACCCATTTAGCTTCATATCCAGATTAGTATTCCTAAACTTCATCAACCAATTCACAAAGCAAGCAGGAGTTTCAACGAGCTCCTTCCTTAATGGATCTTCACCCAAAGAACAAAGAATTGAAGCTACTGCATTAAGCATTACCGAATTTGCTGGTTCTGTCTTGCAGAATTCGTGAGACCGGCACCAAGATTTTTCACTCGAGCCTCTAGAATAGATATTTTCTACATTTACATCTCTGAATCTCAGAAGACTTAAAAAATCTGTCCAAGTATCTGACTTCTCATCTTCAAAAACTCCTGTCCCTGATGTAACTAAAATCTTCACCCATCCTTTGTGATTTGGGTCTAGGATGGCTGTTTCAAAATTTGGCAAATGAATGTGAGAACACTGGAGAACAACGGCAATGCCTGTCGCTTTGATACCATGCTGCAAAGCTGTACACAACTCATTGGCCAAGCGCTGTGGATCTTGAAGTCGTTTTGCAAAAATATCAGCTACTCGAGAGAGCTTGCTCAGGCCTACAACCCGGTGGCCATATGGGACATAACCCACATGACATTTAATCTGGAAAGGGAACAAGCATGACTCACAATAGGAGAAGAGATCAAGATCTCGAACAATTACAAGCCCACCAGCTCCACCGGCATGTCCAACTCCACTTTCTAATCCAGCTTCTGGGAATAAAGCGCCACAAACAATGTCCTTCACCGTCTGTTTATAACCTGGATATACATACAACATACAAATCATATTTGTAAACAAGTAACAAAAATCACAGCTACTGCTTGTACAATAAACGATATCTTAATAAATGATACAACATACAAATCATAGTTGTAATCATGTAACGAAAATCACAGCTACTGCTTGTACAATAAACGATATCTTAATAAATGGTTATCCAAAAACTAATAAAAATGTGTCATCGTCACTAGGGACCATAATCAACATCAACTATGCAGCAAAATTTCTACTATATGAATAATTACAATGAGTATTTTTCCAGGTGCACACCAATTTCCACGTTGCCTATCAGGTTGACTACCAAAATACTCAAATCTCCATTAATCTAATGTAGAACAGAATATTGAAAACTAAAATCTATACACTTGAACTGAATAATGAATTTCTCACAGTCCCCTCATTATAGTTTTGAAAGCAAAGGTCAAATAATTTTGTTTAGATCCAATCAAGCCAACAGTCAAATATTTTTCAATACGGATGGCAATGAAAATTTACTATAATAGATGCTAATACATTCATATCAATCTTGATTTGCCTCAAGGATACTTACAAGTGCCATCATTTTTTTTTTTTTTTACACAATTTAAACATGTTTCCAGTAGCAGGATGAAAAGTTTGGATCTTTTTTCAATAGACGCTTGCTACAATCACCCAGTTGCTTCAGAACTTGACACTGCTAACAGAAACCAACCTCGTTAAATATGTTCTCCAGTTCAAATATTTTTACTTAAGGCTGTATTAATCAAAATTTTCCGTCTATTATTGCTCTTGTTTGGCACCTGTTTAATTTATAAAAAATAATCGACAAACCTACTTTTTATTCGCACATTTCGTGAGACCACAAGTACCACCTACTTATCTATAATTCAAAATGACAACTATCTATTCCGAAACTAACACGACTACATAAGAAGCTTATTATTAGTGACGCAGTTATATATATCCACAACTCCCATAAGAATACAAATCTAATATACTTCACGAAGATGACAAGCAACAGATCCAACTAAAAGGGCCTTTTATAATGAATAAAACAACAGAAATGATTAATTACCTCTAGTTCCTTCACGAAGAGCCTTAGCTACACGAAGAGGGGTCTTTCGCAGACCTTCTCGTTCGATATCTTCACCCAAACCCTGCAAGAGGACTCTCACAGCATCCTCAATGTCAAGAATCTCAGGCTCATCCTCAAAACTCAGTTTAACATTGCCCCCTCGCTTCACTCCATTCTCTAGCTCCAGATAGTAATGCCCCTCATCTAAGGCGCCCATTACAGAAATTATTCAACTCCCACCAACCAGCCTACCCACCAACCCAAATCAGTAATCAAGATTCAGAACGAACAAAACTAAATCTTGAATCTTAAGATAAAAAAAAACAGAACCCAGTAAAGGTTCAGCAACAAGATTCAATCTTTAAGAGAACAACAGAAGATTCAAACCTTATGGCAGCGAGATAAAAATAACGGCCAGAACACAAAGAGATCTGACAGATCAAATCAATTAAAAAACGAATCTTCACAGAAGCCCCAAAAAAACAAGCGTCAGCCCCCGTTTGGCCCCTTTCTTTCCAAATTTTAATTTTTGAAATGGTTTTTTTTTTTTTTTTTTTTTAAGAAAATGTTGTTGAAAAAAAATGAAATTTTTTTTTATTTGTGTATAATATTATTTTATGAAAAATTGTATGATTGAAAATAAGAGAGAGAATGAAAATGAGAATGAGGCCAAAAGGAGTCTAAGTTGGATAAGTGAAAAGAAGTTTACTTGGAGTATTAGATAAGATGATGAGAAGAGGGTGAGGGATGTGTGAGCCCAAATGTTTGAAAGCAGTACGTAAAACGTAGGGTTGTCATTGATGATGGAATGTGTGGAACGACTTGCCCTTTTTTTTCAAGGATTGATCTATTTGTACCTGAATGTTTATCCGTTCAATTACCCTCCCCTCACATTGAGGGCGGGGTGCATGCACAATAAATGGGTGGGACCCGTCCCCATGTGAGAGGCGTGTAAACGCCCGAGTATATGTAGCAAATTCCTTTTTCCAAATCGTTACGAGATTTAAATAATCGGAGACGGGACCCCATCCTTCCCCTTTTCCTCTCTAACTTTTTTCCGAAAGGGAAAATTGAACGGACCGACTTTTCAAGTTCCAAACTTTTTAATCTTGACACTGCCATTTTAGATGTTGCAAAATTAAGCTCCTAATTGTGCTCCATTAAAATGTAATTTTGAAATAGTAATTTTTCCAAAAATGTATAATTAAAAAAGAAGTTGGAATTTACGTGTAATATTATTTTATTGAAAAATATGTGGATAAAATGGAGCGCTAGTAGGAGCAAAGCGTCACAAAGTCTTTAGGTGATTATGTTTAAAGATCAATCAATTAACTAAGGGCTGATTCGATATGACTTTTGAAATTGAAAAGTTATTTTTGAATTCATTTGATTTATTAAAGTACTTTTAGTAAAAAGAATTTTTAGATGAAATTAATTCTACATGACTTCTTTTAAAAAACACTTTTGAAATATGAAGCTCCTTTAGAAATTAAATTTCAAACAAAAATTAAGATAACTTTCTAATAAAATTCTTTTACATGAAACAAAAGTCATGTCAAATGGATCTTAATTATGCAACGATTGACCTTCGTTTTACTAATTTTAACAAGGTAAAAAAGTATGTCCATATTTTTCCACATAAAATAGTTAATAAAAAAAAATGCTTCATCTTACCTACCAACCCTTCGTCAAACCAATTCAATCCAACCCAGCCTAATTCCACTACACCGCCACCACAACTCATAATCGCCAATGTCACAACGATCAAAGTATCGGAGGATATCTCCCCCAATACCTGAAACCCAAACTATTCAAGCCTTGGTTATTGCAAGTTGTGTTGCAAATCTAAAGGAGAAAAATCCACTATGACGCCTCGATTGACGAGGCTCCAGAGAATCCAACTCGACAGGGTAAATCTAAGCCCACATTTTATGTCACTCTGCCCAAGAGGCAGTTTGGTTGAACCGTTGTAAAGAGGTTGAGCCTATATGGAAATTTGAACCCATTTGTTGGAGTCGACCCTGTATGAAGTACCGAACCCTCATGACGGGGTAAGGCTACTGGGGGCTTAACAGGATATTTTTGTGCAATCCTTTGCAAGTTATTGAAGTGACAATTCATTGCAATCACTACCCTATTTAGTCAATTAGGTCAAGTATAAGTCTGTGTCAAATTTATGGGCAAAAAGTATGATTAGCATTAAATGCTCATGATTGCTTAAGAATCTTGACAAGAGGCCTCGGCCGCATGGATCAACCAAGTATACTTTCATCCTATGATCAGTATTTATTATATTCTACTATAAGAGCTTACATAATGTACCATTCTGAAAATCATACAAGTTTAGACTCTCACGCTATAATTTTGATATCCTTATTGTTATTATCATGAATTCTTCCTAAACTCAACTCCTTTTTACATAGAGGCTAGCGTCTAAAGTAGCTTACACACTCATATACTCTACACTTCAGCTGACTTGACCATCGTAGTGCGTGCGACTAATTTCCCCATCAAAGAAAAGTCACGTATGGTTAATGATTTTTTCTAGTGTGTAGAAATTCGGCTTACATGGACGTGGGAGACCTAGGGATTTGTTGACCACATTGAAGATACAAAAATAGAGGTCAACATTCCCCCAAATTAGAAATGGCAGTGGTCATGTGTGAGATGGGCGTGAGAAAAAGAAATTTTTGTTAAAGATGTCATTTTAATCAAAATCGAACCTCTCAATCAAAATTGAAATCGAACCAAAATCGAAACCAAGAATCAAGTTTGTTCTCGAACCGAAATTGTGGGTGCCTAACTCAAAAATTGAATTCGTCTCTTTTTATAAGTTTTTTTTTACTTTTTTACAATTTACCCTAACCCAATGACCTCCCCCAACAAGTAGCAAGTACTCTAATCTATGTGATTCATTCATTTGAATAATTGAATTATATCATTTTCATTCATAGACATTTTGATTGCACCTTAGTTCTACTCGTCCCCGCAAACCATTCTTGATACGTCACATGCAGTGCCTTGATATGTCCTTTCTAACTCTCTTTATGTAAATTATATGTTTGCTTAATTACTTCTACAAAAATTGGACAACTTCAATTCGCATGCCTAGCTAACAAAATATTGGACTAAAACTAACTAAATGTCCATCTGATGTATAGTTTTGTAAACATTTGGAATCAAGGTGCCAAAAATAAGGTTTGGGACCTCTCTGTACTTTGTTGAAAAGCTTAGAACTCAAACTATAATTTCCCCTTTCCTGAAAAACGAGATCTAACTTGCTGGAAAATGAAACGCAGATAATGCCCCATTGGCTGCTACTGCAGGACTGGATCGATGAGCTATCGTTTTCTTTATTCAGTTATTTATTTTGAAATTTCACTTTTTATGCAAGCAGAGCAATATGTGGGCCAATTTGAAAAGGCGGCAGTAAAGCCCAGAGAGTCGGTACAATTCATGATTACAAATTCACCATTCATTTTAGCGATGTTTAACATTCGTTAGAATCATAATTCATTTTTTTTTTTATCTTTGTTATTAATTACATATTTTTTAATAAAATAATATTACACGTATTCTTTATTTATTTATTTTTTCACCTTAACTACACACACAGATATATATATATACATATATATATATATATATATATATATATATTTCTTAATTTCATCCATTAAAATCCCACCAACCAGTCCCAAAACCTTAATCAAATTAATGCATACTTACGAGGGTAATTCCCCTTTACGAGGGCCACACTAGTGGACCAATTGGATCAAACTAGTGATGGTAACGGGGCAGGTCGCCAAGCCAAAATCCCACCCCGCCCCGCCTTGCCTTAGATTGGGCATGACGAGTTGGTTCGGGGCCACTTTTTGCCCGTTTGTTACCTCATTTAATTTTTTTTTTTTTTTTTTTACATTTTCAAAATTTCGAGTTATGTTATAATTAGAGAATAAAATACAAATTTAAAATGGATCTTTAGCATGTAAATTATTTAGAAATAAATTTATTTTTATTCCTTTTTTTTTCTATCTTCAAGGGGCGGGTTTGGGGTGGGGCATCCCCGCGACAGGGCGCCGCCAACCTGTTCGGGAACGTAGGACCCTGTCGGGTCGAGACGGGGTTTTTTGCCATTCCTAGATCAAACCAAGCAATATAAAGCAAAATTCAAGAAAACCAAGCAATATAAAGCAAATTTCAAGAAAACAATAAGAGTCCAAATTTAGGCCCCTGTTTGGCCCCTTTTTTGTTTTTAGATTTTAATATTTGGAATAGTATTTTTTTTTTTTTTAGAATGTGTAGTTAAAAAAGTAGGAAAAATTTTCGATTTAGTGTAATATTATTTTATGAAAGATTGTGTGATTGAAAATAAAAGTGAAAAAATATTGAAAGAAAAAGGATGGCCAAACTGGGACTTAGTATATTGCAGTATGATGGTACATGTTAATTTTATACAATTAAGCATTCCTAGTACATTTCTTGTTTGTTAACTTGAACAATTGCATAGAATCGAGCATATATTATACTTTAGAATACGTGTTGATGATTATGTATTGCCTTTTAGCCTAAATACATTTTTATTTCTGAGACTTTTTGTAGGTTTTTTTAATTCCTCGTTGGATTTTTTTTCCCCTAATGTAGCCTAATTCTGTGTAGTATTGGAAATTCTTACTTTGATGATATTAGCAATAATCTTATAAATGAAATGGGAGGTAAGGATGGTTTGTTGGAAAACCATTCCATAAATTGGAATATTGGAGCTCATTCATACAAGTGTAAGAAAATGATACAAATGTTCAAAAGGATAAGGACATCTCCAATGTGAGTATCAAAACATCAAAATACACCATTATTTGGTACAAAGGAGCTCCAACGCAACACTATACTTTGCATCATTTTCGTGCAAAATGGTTCAAAGTGTATAAAGTCTTTTTTGCCCTTTTTTATCATTTTCCAAATAAATTTATTAAGAGTATTTGTGTCTTTTGTGCTATATATTTTTTAATACAATAAATTATTATTATTTACATTTAAAATTTAATAATTAATGAATTAATTAAAAGAAAAAATTTTTAAATGTAACAAGACGATTATTTATTAAAGTTAACACGAAATATATTAAACGACGACATACATATGATAATCTAATTTTATTTAAAAACAACGATATATAAAAAAAGTTTTTACTAATTATACTATATTATTTATATTTATTAATGAATTTAATCTTTTTCATAATTTAACGTAATTATTTATTTAGTAATTTATGTATTTATAAAATAATTAAATAAATAATATTTCAAATAAATAAATTATTAAGAATAAAAAAATGAAAGAAAATTGTTAAACACTGTTCATTTGGTATAATGGCTGAAGAAGAATTTTAATCTGATATAAGATTTGGTGCAAAATGGTGCAGCGTTGAAGATGGCCTAAGTACCCTGAGGTCTGTAGGAAAACTAAACCTATAATAACAACATCCAAAAGTTAACCGTTTTGCTAAAAAAGATGGGAAAAACCTGGAGAAGTTACTCTATTCCCGTGTTGAGATGAAGACTACATGAATAGTTAAAGTGTCGGATACCTAGTTGCCTTCCCTATAAATATGTGAAACTTGGAACATCATCTGGGACAAGTATTGAAGGCAAATCTCCATTGAGAACAAAGCTTCTATGGCACATATGTCGAACCACTGTTCAACAATTTTGCTATATAGCTTAATTCACTTTTCCACCTAGATTTGTTTTCAACCATTGTGCTACACGTAAGCGATAGCATAGGTAACTGCTGAAAAATGCGAGATTGTAACCAACACTCTATATTTGCCTTGAGTAGCAAAACTCAAATTATGCTAGCACTATAACAAATTTCGAATTTCTAGGATTGATTATTAGTCTAGGTTTATGAAAAATTTGAGAGTTGAATCGAAACTTGAGATTTGCCTCGAGTAACAAATCTCGAATTTTTAGGATTGGTTGTTAGTTCAGGTTTCTCGAAATTTTGAGATTTGAACCAAAACTCGAGATTCCCCTTGAGTAGTAAACCTCAAGTTCGAGCAAAACAAATTTCAAATTTTTAGGATTAGTTGCTAGTCTAGGTTTCTGAAAAATTCAAAGTTTGAATTAAAACTTGATATATGATATAGAATTTCAAACCTCGTGTATTGATTTAAGCCTTTCAAACCTTGAGTTTTCCTTGTCCCTCATGCTTCATTGTATTTGAAGCTAGAATGGTAACACCATAATCACAATAATTATCAATAGATTTCTTTCTTCGCCTTGAACTGAAACTTGTTATTGATGGCTAGCTTGTTTAGGCATCCCCTAATGTCTTGTTTGCTTAAAAATATCTCCTCCTCATAAATGTTTACTGTACCGAATAACTGATCGCTAATCACCCCTATCGACGTATTATCACCAAACACATTTTCTCCATTCATATCCCCAATGTTAGGGTAATGCTACAAAGCATTCTCATCGAAATTGTTGTCATTTTGCATGAAATTGTTTCTAGCACCACCATTTTTTGCGGCAACTTGAATCTAGAAATTCCTTCATAGTTGTTATCGTTACATCAAGATGTTGCTAATACCAACACTATTGTGATTACTATGTTAGTTCACATCGACATTATGTTAACATATGGTTCCCTCAAACACCTGCAAACATGGACACTTCTCCTTTAAATATCTCGTC
The DNA here is from genome assembly GCF_002742605.1 of Olea europaea var. sylvestris. Taxonomy (NCBI): domain Eukaryota; kingdom Viridiplantae; phylum Streptophyta; class Magnoliopsida; order Lamiales; family Oleaceae; genus Olea; species Olea europaea. The sequence continues at coordinate 195,794 of NW_019238167.1, read as the reverse complement.
AGGCATTACATTTTCGTGACTTGATCTAGTCCTAAACTGTTGTGAAAAGGATGAAATGTCTATGGAACTATTATTATGCAAAAATGTGAATTGTAATGTACCACTTCAAGTTTTGATCGTCTCGAATGTCCATCGTGTAAGTGTTATGCCCTAAATCCAATCGATTTAGGTAGTAAACGCTTTTAATATATTTAATGCATTTGATTTTGGCGAGATCTATTATTTATTTAAATTAATTTTGTAATAAATAATATTAAATAATAGAATCCGAAAACCCAATTTTTAGGTAATCTGTTAATCACAAGGAGTTGTGATTGTGAGATACAAATTACATATAATTGGATCTTAAATAAACCATGGTCGTAAGTAATAACGAGATGCGGATATCGTTAATACAGTTAGACCATCACGTGTGGCATTTTTTACTTGTGAAGTAAGTAGCCGATCTCACGAGCTAAAGTGTGGTGACACTTAAATGAACATGTGGATGTTTTGTTGTAGAACAAAACATTGGAGACCCGCTAAGAGATTCCACATGGATAACTATCTGAGTGTCAGTGGCTAATCTCTAACGTTCGGTAGTGGGATTGATCCTTTGACTTGAGGTCGTCATAGTACCCTATATGAGGACAGTCATACTTTGGCGGTGTTGGATGTTGCTCTGAAAAAGCCGCTAATACGACATCGTTTGGGTATGTCAAGAATCGTATGAAGGTTGTGATTGATCAATAAAGGATTCGTCACTCTTAGATAGTAGGAGATGATCTGCGTTTCATTCAATTAAGTCGATGATGAAATCCTTGGCCAAGGTGTACTCATAAGTCGAAAAGGAGTTTTCGATTTATATTGACTTAATAGTGGAATGAAAGATATGATCGATGATCGAGATTGACACAATTCCATATCTCGTAATTGATCGGATCGTATTGACGAAGGGATAATAGTTCCATGATAAACGAACGATTTTGGTTTTGTCATACCACGTGACATTTCCCGTCACATGTATTGCCCTGACATATTGCTAGATGTCAATCAGGGACGGCGAATGTGAATTGACGATAAATTAAAAGGGTGTATTAATTTATCGATTTTGATTAGATCAAAATAATATTTCACGACGTTAGGCATCGTGGTCGGGAACCTAATGGGTCACACACAAAAGAGAATTGGAAAACTGCAAATTGTTAATTAATTAATTAATTTAACAATCGTTGGATAAATTAATTAATTGAATTTCTTATTTATAATCCCGAATTAATTAATTGGATTAATTAATTTACGGACCGGGTTTGATTAATTGGATTAATTAAATATTGGACCGGACCGGACCGGGTCCGTTTGGGTTTATATATATATGCAGCTAGAGTTTGAGGTCCATTAAGTTATTCATTATTCTTGCTAGCACAAAAAAGAAACCCTAACAGTTGCTGTCTTCTCTCTGTGTGGATTTCATTGGAGGCTGCACAATTGGACAGCTGTGGGAGGCAGATTCAAACTGCTGGAAAGGAATAACGCGAAAGAGTTTGCAAATCACACAAAAGGTATATTTCTCATCACAATTTTTATCTAAATACAAAGCTGAATCCTGAATGGGAATTGAAATTTGTTAAATTCCGCTGTGCATGTTTAAATCGATTCCCAACACATCGGAGGTATATTCATCATAATAACTTCGATTTTTAAACTCATAGATGAATTTTAAACTTCAGAACTAGTTTTGAGTATGTTATTTCAATTCACACTTCGATGGAAGTTGTCCTCGAACCACCCCACTTCCATTTTGTCATTTTTCACGTAGATATGTTCTCCGCACAAGATTACAAATCTGAATATTTCTATCGTGTTTGTAACCCAACGACATCAAACATCATCTTAAGTGCGTATGTACTAATTCCAATAATCTCATTTGTATGTAAATTATGTGCTATGCTAGTGATCTGTGAACTCGACATTTGCTTTGACTTCTCGATGTCTGCATAGTAAATTGGGCATTTAGGGTACCAGCTATGGCATTTTTTGAACAAGTCAACTTTGAGTAATTTTAGTAGCAATTTTTAAAATAGTCCAACGCATGTTTAGGAGTTTATTATCCACGGATTTTGATTTTTTTTTTAATTATTTTTGTACTTTTAAATTATTTTTGCACATAAATGAATTTTTTACGTATAAGTAACTTTTTATATTCTATAAGTGAAATTTTCTTATTATTAGCATTTTTAATTTATAAAATATTTTTTTTATGCAAAAGTGATTTTTATCTTACAATTAAAATTTTTACTTGTAAGTAATTTTTAATTATAAAGTAATTTTTGCTTATAAGTGAATTTTTTAATTAATGAATTGTTATTTACAAGTTAGTTCTGAACAAAATATGTTAGTTGGAAAAATTTATTTTATAGAGGGCAAAATGAATAGAAAATATGAAAAGCTACCAAAATCCACGATTTTGCTAGTTAAGAGAAACGATTAAAATTACAAATTTAAGGTAGTTTTTAAAACACCAAAAATTGGTATCATAAAAGCTAAAAAAAACATCGATTTTTCAACTCATAAATATTGCCATCCAAAACCGGTGAAAAAATAGGACTCCCAAGCTAGCCCCTAAAGAATTAGAATACAAACACTCCATACTTTGTTTATAAATCGACTCAAAAAAATTGTAAATTATGCATTTTCACCTTTTTTATATCATCAATTAACATATAGAAATATACAACGAATTTCTCTTATTTTCAGAGACTAGTTCTGTTTGATTTCATTTTTAATCATACATTTTATGAGATTCAAAATTTTGATGAATTTTTCAATCATATATTTAATAAATTTTTATCAAAAGTTTTTAAAAATAAGATCTTTATCAAAACCAAATCGGGGCAAGAAAATGTGATTTCATCTTATTTCTTAAAAATAAACCAAATCAGGTTTGATGAAAATAAATTAATATTGAATTTTTTTAGCTATCATGCTCTAATAGTCCTCGTTTGGCTCTTATTTTTTGGAAATGAGAATGAGTGGAATAATATTTTTTTTTTAAAAATGAATGGTTGAAAAAAAAAGAAAATTTTTTGATTTACATGTGCTGTGTGTGGTCATACTTGGCTAACTCACCTGGGCCATTATGGCCCACTCAAGGCGATCCACGTGACATTCCAGCCAAGGTGGCATAGATTGTCGAGGTGGGATGCTCCAAGGCCTTCAAGCTGAAGTCCACTAGCCGAGGCTCCTTTTTATCGAGGTCTGTAAACGTACCTGAGGTCCACATGCCGAAACCCATGATGCTGAAGCCAGTTGAAGATAACTGAAGCCCTCAAGCGGAAGTATCGTGTGAAATGGCCGAAACCCCGAAACAGACGCAGGAGCCTCTGAACCACGAAGGAGTGTCCTCCATGTTCACTTCTCTCAAGAGATCGTCTGCATAAAGATCTTATTCGAATGATTGATGGAACGTTTGTCATAAGCATAAATGTCAAATCTTGTCACTAGTATGGAGGCCCTGCACAAAGCAATTAATGCGCAGCAAGCTAGCAAGTCAAGCCCCATGCCTAGAATGAGATGTTTGAATTAAAGAGATGAGGCCACGTGCCACCTCATCCAAGGGTTCCCATTTCTCATGTACCACTATAAATACTTCTCTTGTATAACATCAAAAGGCTAATGCAAGAATCAATACAAAGAACTATACTTTACTCAACTCTCTCATTTACTTACAATACACAAATCGAGTTTATACACATTTACATATACATTTACGAACATCGGTTGGTAATTATCGTACAATCGGATCACGAACAACTCGCCGGATTCCGAACGTCACTGTCCCGCGTC